>NC_137458.1:27749048-28033521 GCF_964235325.1 Thermobia domestica
GCTTAAATCAACAAACGCGGAAGAATATCAGAAACTATGGAAAGACAATATTCTTGTCAGGAACTGGATACTAAGAATGAACAATTATAATAAAAAATAAGAACATGTAACACAGTTGAATTGTAAGGTTGAGTTGCAAGTAATATATGTGTAAAGGAGTGTCTGTGTCACTGTTTGTAAAAGACAAACATTAATAAATAGATCTATAATTTCCTAGTTAAGAGTTCATTTTACTACGCAAGTAATACGTAATTCAATAACAATTTATGTCAGAAAATAAAAATCAGTTGTTATTGGAAATAAACGACACAATTTCTAGAGTCATAAATCCTCTTTTCGTTTACCTTGAAAACTACGAATGAGAACTTACCATTGACATGTGATTTTATTTAGGTCGATATAATCTATTGACTCGTATATTTTATATGAAATGCACAATATTACAAAGAAACATATGTTAAAGTTCATGTTAATAATAATTTTGGGATATAAATCTCATTAATCATACTATGTACTGTCATCTTGCTAAGGTCGTAATGAAGAGTTTAATAAATGTATATTTCAGTATCACATTCATCTCAATAAGTATCATGTTTCTCCTATAGCAATTTTTAAGTTTACAAAGTTTCTTTTACCAACAAAAATAGATATGAGCTTTTTACCTCAGGTATACTATTTTGCCCAGTTCCATTAGATTTTTCGATTGATACTTTACCTTCGGAAACTTTTTTTTTAATAATAATATTTTAAAATTTTGAAGAAAGACTGACTATATTTGTGCTTCCGTAACAGAGGCGAGCACTAAAAACGGGAGCCAGTGCATCCTAATCCCCATCCGAAACTTCAGAATTATGCACACATTTGCGAGACTGTTGAATACTGAGACATTTCTATCGTAAGTTCAGAAAAAGAACTTGAAAACTCTCGATCAGCTGATTAGTTAAATAAACTTGTATATGGAAACATTGGCTCTGTAGGTCAATGTCAGGGTTTGATATTCGTTTGTTCGAAGTGATTAAAACGCCATCTATCTTTTGTAATCTACCCGTACCTATTGCGTTTCCTTTAGATTGGAACATGAGGTAAGAAGGGGTAGGAGCTTAGAAATTGTGTCCGTTAAATTGATAAATTGTTAAATGTGATTTCGGTATAGTGTTTGGATATAAGTGCTCCTACACAGAAAGTAGCCGGAATAATATTGTCAAATTTATGTAAGTGCCATTGATATGCAGCTCGTCAGGAAATTGTAAGTACAAAATTTAAATCTATTTTTTTTCTTTCCATTTCGGCCCAACTGTTACAACTTTTTGGTGAGTGGTATGTCTTTGGTCACTAGTTTAATTTAAATTGTTATATTTGGGGATTAAATTCAATTTGTGTAAATATTTGATATATGAAACCTTTCAAAAGTACAACTAGTAAATTTAATTTGGAATATAAAATTAGTAGAATGCGAATGTATGAAAATTCCGGACTACCATTCAAAAAGAGAAAGGGTACTATTGAGCAATGTTGTTTTGTGTTAGTACAGTTATATTGTTATTGTTGAATTTACATTTATGTTGAAGAAATTATATAATAAATTGTTTGAGTTGAAGTAGATTTATAATTTCCAAGAAAAAGGATTACTTGCCCAATCTATTCCGCATTAAGGGGAATCCTAAAATACCCTTTCATAGGTAGTGGATTACTTGGTAACAAGACTGCCGCTACAATACTATGCTTAATAAACGTACGAAAGAGATTTAAATTTATCAGAGAAATCTAACAAACGGTTTTCTCATAGTTTCCATTTTTCAGATTGGGTAAAATCACAATTGTCAAATTCAATTATTCAGATTAAAACAGTATTTACACAACACAGCGCTATAATATAAACTTTTGGTATCCGTCTTGCTATCAATCGTTATGCAATGGAAAGTTGCATCCAGTGTCTAGCCTAACACCCCGTAGGAAAATATATAATACGGAGTTCTACATATTGACGTGAAATATGAATCTTATGAGTTATCACAGAAGACAAGATTTCTTCTTAGTTAACCACAATAAAATTCTAATTAGTGTGTTATTTAGGTGCGTGAACTTGCCCCCCCACACACACACTTGACGCACTAACGATAAAATTATTGTCAATCGTTAGTGCATCGTTAGTGCTTCTTAGTGCACCAACCCCTAACGTCAGTGCTTCATTAGTCTAGAAGCTCCAAGTAAAAACTTTTGGGGGTCAAGTTCACGATGCCCCCACCACTTCAAGCACTAACGAAATACCTAGTGCCATTCGTTAGTGCACCGTTAGTGCTTCCTAGTGCACTAACCCCTGTCGTTAGTGTTTCATTAGTTTAGACTCTACAGCCAAAACAATGGTACACGCTGTCTCCCCCACTTCAAGCAATAAGGAAAAAAATAGTGCCGTTCGTTAGTGTTTCAAGAAAATACTAATAGTTTCATTAGTGCTTCACTATTAGAGCAAATATAGCCAATTATAAGTCACGAAACTCCCATAAGAAATGCATGGGAAATTTTTCACTACCTCAAATTACCGCCAAATTCAAAAGCACTAATGATCTCTATTAGTGCAATCGTTACTGCATCGCTAGTGCTTCTTAGTGCACCAACACTAACATTACTGCTTCATTAGTGTAGGAACTACAAGTAAAAAACCCTTTGGGCCTAGCGTGAACTTGGCCCACGCTTTGATCACTAACGAAAAGATTAGTGCCATGCGTTAGTGTATCGTTAGTGCCTCTAGAAAATACTAATAGTTCCGTTAGTGCTTCACAATTAGTGTTGATATAGCCAATTTTAAGTCACGAAACTCCCATAAGAAATGCATGGGAATTTTTCATTGCGTTAAATTCCCGCCCAATTCAAAAGCACTAATGATCTCTTGAATCGCTAGTGTTTCTCAGTGCACCAACACTAACATTAGTGCTTCATTAGTGTAGGGATTTCAAGTAAAAAACCCTTTGGGCCTAGCGTGAACTTGCCCCCCCCCCCACCTTGAGCACTAACGAAAAGATTAGTGGCATTCGTTAGTGTATCGTTAGTGCTTCTAGAAAATACTAATAGTTTCGTTAGTGCTTCATTATTAGTGTAGATATAGCCAATTTTAAGTCACGAAACTCCCATAAGAAATGCATGGGGAATTTTTCATTGCGTCAAATTACCGCCAAATTCAAAAGCACTAATAACCTCTTCTACTGCAATCGTTAGTGCATCGCCAGTGCTTCCTATTGCACCAACCGCGAACGTGAGTGCTTCATTAGTGTAGGTACTATAAGTAAAAAACATTTGGGGGCCAAGTTCACGCTGCCCCCCACTTCAAGCACTAACGATAAAATTAGTACCATTCGTTTGTGCATTGATAGTGCTTCTAGAAAACACTTATAGTTTCGTTAGTGCTTTAATATTAGTGTGGTTATGGCTAATTACATGTGACGAAACTCCCTTAAGAAATGCATAGGGAATTTTTCATTGCATCGAATTACCGCCAAATTCAAAAATACTAATGATATCTTTTAATGCAATCGTTAGTGCATCGTTAGTGCTTCTTAGAGCACCAACCCTGATGTTAGTGCTTCATTAGTGTAGGAACTACAAGTAAGAAACCGTTTGGGCCTAGCGTGAAGTTGGCCCCCCACTTTGAGTACTAACGAAAAGATTAATGCCATTCGTTAGTGTATCGTTACTGCTTCTAGGAAATAGTAACAGTTTCCTTAGTGTTTCACTATTAGTGTAGATATAGCCATTTATAAGTCACGAAACTCCCATAAGAAATGCATGGGGAATTTTTCATTGCGTCAACTTACCACCAAATTCAAAAGCACTAACGATATATTTTAGTGCAATCGTTAGTGCATCGTTAGTTCTTCTTATTGCACCAACCCTAACGTTAGTGCTTCGTTAGTATAGGAACTACGAGTAAAAACTCTTTGGGCCTAGCATGAAGTTGGTCCCACACTTAAACACTAACAAAGTGATTAGTGTCATTCTTTTGTGTATCGTTAGTGCTTTTAGAAAACACTAACAGTTTCCCTAGTGTTTCACTATTAGTGTAGATATAGCCAATTATAAGTCACGAAACTCCCATTAGATACGCATGAGGAAGTTTTCTTTGCGTTAAATTCCCACCAAATTCGAAAGCACTAATGACTTCTTCTAGTGCAATCGTTAGTGTATCGTTAGTGCCTCTTAGCGCACTAACCCTATCGTTAGTGCTTCATTAGTTTAGGAACTACAAGTAAAAAAACTTTGTGCCTAGCATGAACTTGCCCCCCCCCCCCCAGAATTTGAGTACTAACGAAATGATTAGTGCCATTCGTTATTGAAGCGTTAGTGCTTCTAGAAAATACTAATAGTTCTGTTAGTGATTCACTATTAGTGTTGATATAGCCAATTATAAGTCACGAATCTCCCATAAGAAAAATATGGAGAATTTTTCATTAGGTCAAATTCTCACGAAATTCAAAAGCAGTAGTGGTCTCTTCTAGTAGCATCGTTAGTGTTTCGTTATTGCTTGCTAGTGCACCAAGACCGAATATTAATGCTTCCCATCGTGAATGCTTTTATGGGCTAGCGTATAATTAGCTTCCCATATGTTTTATTTTCTACCGTCCGTACTGTTGAGGCATTAATGTTAGAAGTTCTGCAATAAGAGCTACTAACACTACACTATACTATAACTATTACACTATATATGGTTATTAGTGCTTTTAAATATGGGGGAATTTTACAAAATGAAAAATGTCGTGTGTCTAAATTTAGCCCAGCACGCTTCTCAAGTGCTGTGAAAACTATTTACATATTTAGTGCTTCGTTATTGCACATTAGTACACTAAACTCTAACGTTAGTACTATCATACTTTAGAAGTTATTAATGAATAACTCGGGCGGGGCTAACTAGATTTTTCTACTTGTACACAATTTTTTAGTAATTGTGCCAGAAAAGTGGGACTAACACCAGTGGTTAGTGCATTAATAGAGCTCTATAAAACACTGAGTGCTGTCATAGTTTAGGAGTTATAAGTGAATAACACACTCGGGCTAAATTTAAACTTATCGAAGTTTAAAATAATTGTCTCACAAAGGCTTAATAAACGTCAAAGGTTAGTACAACGTTAATACTCCAAAAGGCTCTAATGTTAATACTACCTTAGCTCTAACGTTAATGTTATCTTAGCTCTAACGTTAGTGAAATCGTAGTTTGGTAATTATTAATGAATAACTCGGACGAGACTGAATTTAAAATTATCGATTAACACTAATTTTCTCACAAAGGTAGGACAAACGCTAAAGGTTAGTGCATCCTTAAATCTTCAAAAAATAATAAGTACTAACGTTAGTGCTATCATATTTTAGTACTCATTAATGAATAACTCAACCCTGTCTAACTTTAGATTTTTCAACTTAAACAATTTTACACTAATTTTCCAACAAAACTGGGACAAACGCAAGTGTTTAATGAATTCCTAGAGCTCTATAAAACACTAAGCATTGTCATTAGTGATTTCATGAATAATCCGGATAGGATTGAATTTAAATTGATCGAACTTCACACTAATTGTCCCACAAAGGTAAGATAACCACCAAAGATTAGTTCGCTGTTAGTGCTCCATAAACACTAATCTCTTAACTTCAGTGCCGTCACAGTTTAGGAGTTTTAACAAATAACTCGAGCGGGGCTAACTTCAGGTTTTTTAATTTTTACACAATTAGTGTAAAATTTGATAAATTTTAATTGAGTTCCGCCCGAGTTATTCACTGATAACTCTTAAACTATGATAGCACTATCATCAGTGCTTAGTATTTTTGAAGCACTAAAAAACCACGAACTTTTAGCGATTATCCTACCTTTTGATGAACAATTATTGTAAAAGTCGATAAATTTAAATTTAGCCTCGTGCGTGTTATTCGTTAATAACACTTAAATTTAAAAAACACTAACATTAGTGCTTAGTCAGCGGACGACTAAGCGCTGGTTTTGTCCAATTTCCGTCAGACAATTAGCGTAAAATTGTATAAAATGTAAAGATCTAAAGTAGCTCCCCCCCCCCGAGTTATTCATTTTAACTCCTAGCCTACGATAGCAGTAACGTTAATGCTTAGTGTCTTTCGGAGCACTAACGATGCACTAATTTTTGACGTTTATTCAACTTTTGTGGGACAATTATTGTAAAATTTGCTAAAATTAAATTTAGCACAGAGTGAGTTATTCACTTATAACTCTTAAACTATAATAGAAATTAACGCTAATGCTTCGTGCTTCGGGAAGCAATAACGATGCACTAACTTTTAACGTCTATCTCACCTTTGTAGGACAATAATTGTAAAATTAGAAAAAAAAATCAATTTAGTCTGGCAAATGATATTCACTAATGGCCACTAACGAAGCACTAACCATGTGAATTTTTTTTTTTTTTTTTTTTTAATATTTGAGATGCGTGCGGGGCTAAATTTAGACACGTAGCATTTTCCATTTTGTAAAATCCTTCCCCCAAATTTAAAAACACTAATAATCATATGGCTACTATTACTATCATATGGCTACTATGGTTACTATTAATCATATGGCTAATCATATGTGTAATGGCTACTATTACGTACGGGAATTTAACGCAATGAAAAATACTCATGCATTTCTTATGGGAGTTTCGTGACTTACAATTCGCTATATCTACACTAATAGTGAAGCACTAACGAAACTATTAGTATTTTCTAGAAGCACTAACGATACACTAACGAATGGCACTAATCTCTTCGTTAGTGCTCAAAGTGGGGGCCAAATTCACGCTAGGCCCAAACGGGTTTTTACTTGTAGTTCCTACACTAATGAAGCAATAACGTTAGGTTGGTGCACTAAGAAGCACTGGCGATGCACTAACGATTGCACTAAAAGAGATCATTAGTACTTTTGAATTTGGCGGTAATTTAAGGCTATGAAAAATTCCCCATCCAGTTTTTTTGGGAGTTTCGTGACTTATAATTGGCTATATCTACACTAATAGTGAAGCACTAACGAAACTATTAGTATTTTCTAGAAGCACTAACGATACACTAACGAATGCCACTAATCTTTTCGTTAGTGCTCAAAGTGGAGGGGGTAAGTTCACGGTTTTGAATTTGGCGGTAATTTAACACAATGAAAAATCCCCTATGCGTTTGTTATGGAAGTTTCGTGACTAACTATGCGCTAACGAATGGCATTAATCTCTTTTCGTTAGTGCTCAAAGTGGGGGAGTCAAATTCACGCTAGGCCCAAAGGGGTTTTTACTTGTAGTTCCTACACTAATGAAGTGAATATGTCCGTACGTTTTTCGGAACAAACGAATTTTTCTTCATAAGAATCAATAACAAACAAAAAACAAACGATTGGCTTCGGTTTCGAATCGAAATTTGACAGTGGGGGGGGAGGGCAACTTCACATACATATGGCAACCCTATCCTACAGCTTAACGTGGGATCCGAACTACATAACTCCCTCTGGGAATCTAACCCAGGTCTCAAGCACCGAAGACGCGTATGTTAACCCTGTAGCCACGAGGGAGTTTATATATGAGAATGAGATCAGACTATGGTTCTTCTTATACTCAGGAGAACCCCCAACAGAAATGGTTCTCAGGACCCTGGTGGTTCACTGGTAGAGCGATCTCTGGTTTGATCCGAGCTCACAATCAGCCAAGTGGGCCTTGTAGTGAACAAATACCATGCGAGTGGGTTTTCTCGAGGTATCCTGTTTCCTCCTATTTCAATCATCATTATTGATCTTATGATCACCGTCTCCTTTGCCTTCGGTGCATAAAACGTGAAACGTTAAACTAAAAAGTGATTCTTAGTGATTCTTCTTAACTCCATTCTCATCCGAAGCACATAGTATATAGCTAGCATCCTATGTTAAGTTATGCTTTCGTGTTGCATACAGCTTCAGAATTAAGGGGGATGTTAAAACTGAATTAGTTAACTTTGCACTTTCATCCAGCTTCTAGCAATATTTTGAGCTAAACTCTATCTTTATTCACATAATAAAAATAGTATAAAGTTTGTTTTTCCTTTCTTTCAAAGATGAAGTGTCAATTATTATATAAAAATGACAAAAAGAAGCAAAGGATATGGAATAACATTGCATTTTAATTTAGCTTAATATTAAGTGTATAACATATAGTGTGGAGAAGTACATACGTATTTATTTATCTTTTATTTATTTTATACGATAAAACCTAGTTTTAATTAAATAATTGGGTTTGTTGCAATGTTCAAAAGTTTGTTGTAGTCATAGTTACGAGTTACTATCGAGGCAGAAACCTAGAATTCAGTCCCAATAGCTATGGCCTATATTATTTAATTGTAAATTACATCTTTCTATTAGCTGGTAATTCATAGATGTAGATTTATATGAATCATTTATGCACATAGTATAAATCAATTTTCTTTTTTCTAAAAAAAAAAAAAAAATACTTATCAAAGCGTATCGTCATAAGCACACAACACAATGCATGCAGACTTATAGGCCCACAGTAAATCAAATATAGCTACAGAAAACTATTTACAATTTAATTATAAATACGTGCTCAGTGACGCGTGGCCATGGTTAAAAATGAATTTAATAGCCTGCGACGGATAGTGGTAAGAAAATGCATGAAATACTCTAGGTGTTCAAAGAGGTTCAGGGGATGAAATGAAACTATCTTCTGCCAGGTTACGAAATAAGAGCGCAATTTTACTGCCTAAAGCCTTAGTAAAGACTAAGAGAAAGTTTAGTTTAGTATTGAAAAAAGAAGCGTCCCTCTTCAGTGCAGATACCGTATGATGTGAACCTAAAGTTTAAGGTGGCTCTACCGTCAAATTCAAATCACCGTAATGCGTTCAACATTCAGGCACAGGAAATCGAACCCACAATCAAGCTCATCAAAGTCGAGTGCGATAACCATTAGGCGAGCGAGGAGGTAAAATTGATATTTTTGTATATTATTGTTCATCCTTCTTTATTGAAACAATTGTGGAGTGCCTAAGTAGGGACTTGTATTTACAGTACTTTAGATATGGAACAGTAGTGTAATAATGACTGATATGTCATGCTAGTATATCTATTTTCATTCACTCATAGTTGATTTTGTACCAATGAGAAAAACCTTTTCTCTTCGGTCGAATGCCAGGACGACAATCTTCTTAAAAAAAAAAAAAAAAATCACAAAGAGGGAATAAGCACGGAGCCAAAGGGATAGATTAAGAATTATAATAAGCGATACCACGTATGCTGTTAATCAGTACCTAAGGCTTCGTTGTGCAGGTATTCTGCTATACACCCAATTAATATTTTTAGTAGGGCCTATACGTAACAGATCCTGAAGAAAGACTGTAAATAATAAGTAAAACAAGAAAAATTGAACTAAAATGAAATGTGAATAATAATGTATTTTTGAATGAATATATTGGAGCAATTAATGCCTTGAAATTTCGCGACCTATGATTTACTAAAACAATGAACAGTTGAAAATTAAATATACATCCATATTGGCATAGATGTGTGGAAGCAATATACAGGGTATTTCAAAACAACATCGACAACGTTTGGGAGATGATTCCTGACACCAAGATAAGACATAAAGTATAGACAAAACTGGGTGCACAAATGCTTCCTGTCGGAGTTATAAGCTGCCGAAAACATGAAAAATTGAACTTTAAAGGTTCATAGCTAAAAAGCTATTTGACCTACCGTAGCCGGGTCCAGACTTCACTTAGGAACTAATATGTACACTATCCAAAAATACGTGTTTCAGAATCCTAGGTACTCACGGGCGTATGAGTTGAAGTACTCACCAACTACCTCTATAAAAATTGTTGGGGAACTTCCGCAGGATTCTGAAGTATGGATATTTGGATAGGGTACATATTAGTTCCTAAGTGAAGTCTTTAGTCGACTACGGTAGGTCCCATAGTATTGGAGCTATGGACCTTTAAAGATGAATTTTTCATTTTTTCGACAGCCTATAACTCCGAAAGGAAGCATTTGTGCACCCAGATTGGTCTATATTTTTTGGCTTATCTTGGGATCAGGAATCACCTCCCAAACGTTATCGGTGTTGTTTTGAAACATCCTGTATATACATATCCAATTGTTTCACGATGCTAGGGTTGAATCGAAAAACCTGAGGATATAATCAAGAATCGAATCCAGAACCATGCGCACGCACACTAACCACTTGGCTAGAGAGCATTATATGAGCCACTTCGTTGCGAATGTTATTATTCCTTTTTAATTATCCGTAAGTCTATTATGGTTAAAAATTACAAATCTTTTCTTACAGTTGACTATAAGAATGATTCCCACATTCCTTAATTTAAACATTTTTCCTTTTTGATAATTTATTTTCATGTTGTCAGCCATTATAAGCAGTTTATGAGGTAATAATTCTCTCCAGAAAGAATGAATTTAACCTGTATACACACCTAGCCATCACACACAAACAATAGCTATAGTGTCTACATATTATTATTATTATTTTGCATATTTAAACAATTGGTGACCTTTCAAGCTCCCACGAATGCGGTGGCTCAGTGGTAGAGCGTTCACCTGTGGTGCAAGCGGTCCTTGGTTCGATTCCAGCTAGCGTCAAGTGAGTTTTGTGGTATTCCACCATTTCATTCGTTACTCATCATAATCGTGGGACGTAAAACTTAAATATTCCAATTTATTTTTTTCTTTCCACCTTCTTCGAGGCTTTCTAGCTTGCTCATGGTAAAAATAATGCATTTTCTTCATAAGGAGATAAATATTTCAAGAAACAAAAATGCATGATTCTAATGATTACAAGAATGTTGAGAAATGAGATGTTTCACAAACTGATTTCAAAAAAAAAAAAAAAAAATCTAGAAAGGGGAGAAGTTATTCCTGTCAAGGATTAAAATTTAGTTCTCCATTGGGATGAAATTTCTTGTGAAGGGGGAAGTCCCTAAGATCCCTCCGTCAGCTCACAAACTGATTATAAGTGAATAATAATAATAATAATAATAATAATAATAATAATAATAATAATAATAATAATAATAATAATAATAATAATAATAATAATAATAATAATAGATAATCTTTCGCTTACTTCGTTAAAGCTTTGCACTTGTAATGCGATATAATCCTTGGTTAATCCGACTGCCCGGTTGATAATACGGTCACATCTCTTGGTTTGAGATTGCTCATAGTTGCCGAACTTTTCAATATTCAGGCCTAACGTCTATTTTCGCTACTGAAGCCATATAAGACGTTCACATAACGCAGTTTAAACTAGAATCCAACCTCAGGGCTACCAAATGACCCGATTTTGTCGGGACAGTCTTCTATTTTTATCCTACTTCTGCCTTTTTAATCTGAAACCGGGACGAGTATAGGCCTATGCATATTAATTCCAACAGTTATACCTTAATACGATGACTACTCTGTGCTGCTGGTAAAGAAAATCAAAGGAAACTAAAAGCAAGCTATAGTTTATTATACTGTATCCAAAGTATACCTACCACAACAATAGGTTACTTTTGAGAGTTGAGTATGCGAGTTTGGCATAGGAGACCTAGTTTCGATTCCCGGTGCGAACTTATGCTTTCGGAAAATTAGTGTAAGTACCAACCGAATTTTCGAACTTCAGATGGCACTTCAAGATAACTATCTCTCTTCTCAAACGTGTCAGTTCGAAGTCCGATTTCGGACCGAAACGAGCTACTATGGAATAATTTATGTGGCAGAGGCATTTTTCGTTAGATATAGTATTTTCGCTCTAAGCAGCTTAGAAGTAGCTGATCTAATGAATTAATATCTGTGAGAGTTTTCTTTTTTCCCTGAAAATTTCTTTCGTAAGTTTCTCTTTTCTTTTTGTCTTCTTCGTTTATCTTTCTTTTTAATCTTTCTTGCATTTATATTATAGGAAATTTTTCATTAGGTATTATTTTTTGGGGGGACAGCACAGACTTAATTTTTTAATACATAAAGATAAATAATTGTTTTCTGCTGTTAAGTGCTCTATTATTATTATTATTATTATTATTATTATTATTATTATTATTATTATTATTATTATTATTATTATTATTATTATCTCTTTTTAGCGCTTTGTTGAAGTTGGTTAATATTGTTTTTTTAAAGTT
This sequence comes from Thermobia domestica, assembly GCF_964235325.1. Classification (NCBI taxonomy): domain Eukaryota; kingdom Metazoa; phylum Arthropoda; class Insecta; order Zygentoma; family Lepismatidae; genus Thermobia; species Thermobia domestica. The sequence continues at coordinate 27,761,178 of NC_137458.1, forward strand.
TTTATCAATGATTTTTCTCCTCCTCCCTCTAGCATAAAATTCCAATGAGCCACATGGGGGGGGAAGGCACGGTGGCTCAGTGGTAGAACGCTTACCTCTCGTGAGCGAGATTCACTGTGGACAATATCGTGTCCGTAGTATTTCTGCAGGTACTCCCGTTTCCTTTCACAATTTCATTCTACCAGTTCTTCCATCGTCTTTCACTTGCCTTAATCGTCGCCTCCCTTAGCCTAAAGGACATAATTGTGTTACGTTAAACGGAAAGATTTCATTTCATTTTTATGACTCACCTGCATCATAACCCTCTTGTAGGTATGTATTTCTGGTTTGTAGGATCTGTGTGCATAGATCTGAAGTCACTTAGTTGTCTTTTATAATATTGTTACAAATTTTAATTTACTTATTTTTGAAAACTAATTTATATAAAATTCAGCCTGCACTAAGTAAGTTGCTTCTTTATGTCAATATTTAGAAGTAGTCAGAGAAATATAAATTAACAAATACCTTTTCTTTTTAAGGGAAAACAAGATCGGAAAGAACCCATACTAATTTTAAGTAATTATGGTAAACATAGTTAACATTTAGCTCGATCTCCTAAAAGAGTTTCAAATTCCATTCCAGAACAATTTAAATTAAATGTTCTGAAATAGGAATATACATACTGTAATTCATTACGAAAAAACAAGTCATGGAGTCATGTTCAAAAACTTTACTTCCCATAAGCTCTATCTTTAACATAAACCTCCCGTGGAAGAACATCCTCAATACTGTTTATTGAACATAAATTTTGCAGTAAAAAGAATCTTAATGAGTCGTATAGTATGGTGCAGTACCTATAGTGTGCTATGAGTGTAAGATAATAAATCTAGACTTTGCTTTATTTCAAATTCTACTATATTATCGTATACCAACTCATATTCAGTAAGATTTTTCTCATGGCTTATGTCTCTCATTTTATTCATTTTATGACCATTAAGTAGAAAATTATAGCATAACAAAGATTTTTCTTATATAAGACTATCAACAAAAAGGTAAATTCTATTTGATATGCAACTAAATTTGCATGTACTTTATTATGGAAAGCTATTTAAAAAGTAATGGCCTATTATTTATAAAATAGCTCCGATTAAATAATATAATATAAATAATTCAATTTTTGTAGCGTTTGGCAGCTAGTACAACTGAAACTAAGGCCTATAATGCCTCTTATTTGAAATAAACAATATGGAAAAATGATTGGCCAATTACTTTCAAGAATTAGTTGATATCTAGTTTCGGCCAATCAGAAGGTTGCTGTTTAGAGCTACTTCGGCGAGTAAACTGAAAGTCAACGATTTCTTGCATGCAATAGGCCAGATATTCCTCCACATTTTAAATTAGAACTGATCTATAAATTACGTAGAACTCTAATGGCTTTCCACTATGACAGGTACACCATTTACTCTGAATTTCAAACATAATTTACTGTCCTTGGGTTAGTAACGTAAGGGAAATATGTATAGCCCATTATAGGTATTGCATCATAGTGTACGACTCCTTAGGATTGATTTTACTTGGAATCTAACGTTACAACTAATAGTTTAGCGAGTGGTTTTCTTCGAAACAAACGCATTTCTTCAAGTTCGATATTTTAATACTCCTTGAAAAATAACCTTCCACAAAAATACCATCCTTATTACAACAAAGTATATTCAACTTGTGTAATTCAGGATTAATCGAATGGAATCGAATCGAGCCTAACAGTTCCACACGGCCGCAAATAACGTGTCTATCTAAAGAACTTTTGGACACAACTATCAATAGCCGCATCTGAAGCCCTTGAACAGGTTTTTTTTTTCTCCATGGGCGCAAATCACACTCAACCGTACACTAAGGCTGATTATCAAGATAAACATTGAATATATTTCTAATACTGGAATAGACTCTGAAGAAAGTATGTCATCCATTACGTAATCATGTCAATCATACTCAATAATTTGGAGTGAGACACGGCTGTTTCAGTGTAGGGCGTTTCGGGTAAGACATTTCAATATAAGGACGTGTAGCTGGTTTGGTGTAAAGTTTCGGTGTGTTCAAGTATAAAATCACAAAATTCAAAATCTTTTTTTTTTTTTCAAATCAACTTTTATTTTATATTTTCTATGTGAACTAATTCTCCCTTTTTCTCATTACGAGTATATAATTAATGCTATCAAATATCTCTTATAACGAAACATCCCTTACAACCAAACAATCTCACACCAAAACGTTCTAGATTCCATTTGGAGTATATTGTAATAGAATCAATATGCATAAGAAAAGAAAAAAAAGAAGAAATTCAACATACATTGCTAGACTACTAATGTAAAGGGTGTCTTCCCACTTGCGACAGTCCTATTAGAGACAGGAACTGTTAACTGTCCTATGAGCGACCGATTCGATGTATTAACTACCCTATGAGTCACCGATTCGTTCATACTAAGATAATGGAAGAAGATAAGGTTCTCTCTTCTTTAACTTGTTTTATGCTAGTGTGATTAAAACCTAACAAAATGTACTATGAAAAATTTCGCTCTACCTGAATTTAATACGTGAGAATGCTCTCATTATATTAACAATCTTTTATACGTTTTTCCTAATATTATATTTTTGAATTTATTTATATGAATACATTGACTCTATCAAAAGGAAAACTAACTAAATATTTAGAGTAGCTCCGTCTTTGTTTATGATTCTAATATAATTAAAATTTTCATGTTAAAATGATACGGAGCATAAGTTTAGCTTGAATATGTTTATGGCATAAGAAGGAAATCAGAAAGAGGTATGGGCGTCCGAAGAAATTTTCTAGGGAGGAGCATCTCCATGTTTGCTGTATCACGTCTGGTATATCTGGTATTTAATATGCGTGGTTTGCCATATTACGTATACATTTTTGTGAGCCAGGGGGGCGACCCCTGCCTTCCTATCGGGTGCCCATGGAAAAAGTGTTCGCCATTTGAGAATATCAAAGAAATCTAAAAACACGGTGTATTCGAAGAAATTATTACACAAGTTACAAATCTCTCGCAGGATTTTACAGTTCGTCTAGTTATATATTTGACGAACAGTATCACTGGCACGTACATATTTCATACCAAGGTTGTTCGGGTGCTAATAACGCCAGAGGCAAACATGTTTTACGAGATGGAATCATGTCATCTTCCATCATATCAATGTAAATGAATCGGTCGCTCATAGGACAGATAACAGTTCCTGTCGCTAATAGAACTGTCGCTTCTGGGACTAATTCAATGTAAAGCAACACACGAAGTATGCAGAGACCAACACACATTCATTCAGGGATGTAGATAGCAAGTTGTTCTATAGGGGGACATGACCCAATATGTTACTAACGAAGAAAAATGAAATGAAATGAGTTTTACGTTCCACGATTATGCCGGGTAGGCTAAAGGAGACTGTGATGATGAGATATGAAAGAAATGGTGGAATGAAGAAAGTGGGAGGAAACGGGAAAACCCCGAGGAAACCCACGCACACGGTGTTTGTCCACCACAAAGTTCACTTGGCGGGGGCTGGGATCGAACACGAAGAAAAAAGAATGTTATATTTCAACTCTGACTAACTTCATTAGTTATTGGAAAACTGTTAAGAAAACATCAAAGAAAACAAAAAATACAAATATATCTACAAGTTTCATTTCAATGTCGTGAATAGACATTCCACCAATCAGAGATAAGGATTTGTTTACATTTTCCAATTTTGTACAATCACAAACAAGCTTATATGCAAGCAAGCTACGCCTTGATGCAAAAAGTATATTTTAACGACTAAGATTAAACAGAAAGTGTATAGCGTATACCGCCTACAGCCCTATATGTAAGTACATGAAAAGGTCAATATTTTTATATTATTATTATTATTATTATTATTATTATTATTATTATTATTATTATTATTAGAGCTGTATATAACATTTGGAAAAGATTCCTTTAAGCTCTGAAAGGAGCTTCAAGTAGATATCTCATATACGAAATATGTCCAAAATGACTAGAAATAGACATGATTTCCTCGTGCACTGAACGCATTATATTGAAGTATTACTGTTCAACATAAGTTTCTTTTAAACAAAAGCTTTACTTTGACCTTATTATACACTAGTTGAATGAGATATATCATATACTGCAAGGCATAAAATGTATTGTTACGTGTGCTTCATCGTATTTAAGGACTGGAAACCACTCCAACAATCTCTTGGCATACTAGTAATAAAATAAGATATAAATTTATGGTATTGATTGAAACAAATTCCGAATATATTATACAGCATCCTCCCTGACCTCGTGCAAATAACTCGAATACTATTGTATACACTACCATCATGCTCATACTTGTGTATTTTTGTAAAACGTTTCTGTCAGCTTCTAACTCTCCCCTTTCTTCTCACTCTTCCGTCACTCACGAGAGATAAAAATATTTGAGTCAAACACTTTTAAATGGAGATATTTGTAAGCATTAACAACACCAGAAGGGTTAAGAAGGGCGGGTGCACCACGCCCCTCGTAGCTGTCCCACGGCTGGTTTCCCAGATATGTATTGTAATGTAGGTCTAGAAGTATACAATATCCTCTTTTGTATTTAGACAAGTAACTAACACCCTCAAACTTCTTTGTTTTACTGACCCCTCCCCCCTAGAAAAAAGAAATATGTAAATAAAGAGCAAGTATGCGTCGTCACTGTTTGTAACGGTGTCGTCCCACTTGCGACATTCCTATTAGCGACAGGAACTGTTAACTGTCCTATGAGCGACCGATTCGATCTGTTAACTGCTCTATGAGTCACCGATTCGTTCATACTAAGATAATGGAAGAAGACAAGGTTCTCTCTTCTTTAACTTGTTTCATGCTCATGCGATTTTGAACCTAACAAAATGTACTATGAAAAATTTCGCTCTACCTGGATTTAATACGTGAGACTACTCTCATTACACTAACAATATTTTCTACATTTTTCCTAATATTATATTTTTGAATTACTATGAATACACTGACTATATCAAGGGGAAAACTAACTAAAAATTTAGAGTAGCTCCGCCTTTGTCTATTATTCTAATATAATTAAAAATTTCATGTTAAAATGATGCGGAGCATAAGTTTAGATTGAATATATTTATGGCATAAGAAAGAAATCAGAAAGAGGTAGGGGCGCCCGAAGAAAATTTTCTAGGGAGAGGCATCTTCATGGTTGCTGTACCATATCTGGTATATCTGGTATTTAATATACGTGGTTTGCTATATTACGTATACATTTTCGTGAGCCAGGGGGTGATCCCTGCCTTCCCATCGGGCGTCCATGGAAAGAGGGTGTTTACCACTTGAGGATATCAAAGAAATCTAAAAAAATGTATTCGAAGAAATGATTACACAAGTTACAAATCTCTCGCAAGACTTAACAGTTCGTCTAGTTATAAGGGAAGGCAAGGAAGGCAAATTAAGCAATTAGTTTACGTTTTAGTAGCTTACAATAGGAAGGAAGGTAGTTTAAAGAGTTTGTTTACCTTTTGGATTGTGTAGAGTGAACTGCATTGTAATTGGTGAGATTGGTTGAGAATAGCCAATCAGATGTAAAGGATCTCAAAAGCTGTCTTTTATCATTGACTTTTTTCATCTTATTCAGTGTCTTTGGAAGTCTAAAAAGTAGATAGTTGGCGAAACTGTTACACGTTTAAGTTTTTCAAAATAAAATATATTACTGTGCTTAGTGAGTAATTAGATTTGAACCAAATTAAGTGCAGAAAACAGAGCTTTTGAAGAAAGGGGATATTTCAACTGGATTTTCAATAATTACATAGGAATATACTTTTCATGGAAATGTCTCTGTTGTCTCGCTAAGTTATTTGACATGTTTTACGTCAAATCTAACTCAAAATTAAAATAAGTTTTATTTGCACTCACTGTAGAGGGAAAATATATTTGATAAACTGTATTACTGGCACGTACATTTTTCGTACCAAGGTTGTTTGGGCGCTAATAGCGCCAGAGGCAAACATATTTCACGAGAGAGAATCTTATCATCTTCCATCATCTCAATGAAAATGAATCGGTCGCTCATAGGACAGATAACAGTTCCTGTCGCTAATAGGAGTGTCGCTTCTGGGACTAATTCTTTGTAACTACAGTATTATGGAAGTATACTGCTTGTAATTGTGAAGTGGACTGCAACAACTTGAAAACAATGGGAGGAGTAGAAGAGCCACAAAAATAAATGGGCTTATCCATGTTAAGAAATTGAAACTCTCTGCCGTATACTCAATATTACAGCATGCAATTGCTGCTCTCATCTTCCAAAAACGTAAACTATACTTTCTTGTTCAGTTTTATTTATATTAATATTTGAAACAAATTTGCGCTCGAGAGCATATATTTATCATTTACACAAACACGTTAAAAGCATGTTTGTGGTCAGTGGCGGCGTAAGGCAAACTGGGGCCCGGGGCCAGTGAAGTAGATCGGGGCCCCTTTTCGAGTAATCGTGATTTATAAACTTCTATTTTTGACATTCATTTACATAATCATTCTTTCTGTTTACTACTCCCCCCTTTCCCATTGGTGTGTGTGTTTAAACCACTTAATTTGGGTGACATTCAGCATCCCTGTCTATTTTATTAACACTAAGAACCGCCTTCAGGCTGGTATCTAAAAATAAAACCGGACCAGAGCTATCGTTACATATATTTTTTATTCATTTTTAAACAAGGGACACGATAGAAAAAGGGTTAGAAATACAAGTTTAACGGAAGCTACAAAGAATCCAAAATTTATCCTACATCTAAGTTATCCTAGTTTAAACGTGTACTGTAATTAGATAGAATAGTAGGAGTAATGCTCCTAATAATATATTTAGAGACAAATTTATGTGCAAAATGTAACAATGAGCTGATATTGAAATAATCGCAAATAATAATATAACCAGCGCGATTTTTAAATGTAAGCTGTAAATGTAAGCAAGTTTTCTAGAATTTTCTTGTTCGGTTCTCGCCTTTGGTGTTCCTCCTGTACAATTTCTTATATGGCTAAGTTTATTCATGGTTTCTTACCTGTCTGAGTTTACACTACATGGGTTTTATTTAATTAGATTTTATTCCTGCAATTAGCCCCATTCACTTTAACATTCGGATTCTCTCCAGTGATCACACACGATACTTAAACTTTTTTTATTTTTTTATTTTTATTTATTTATTTATTTATTTTTTACCGAAGTATCAGTAAATAATGGCTAGAATAGATTTCTCTCCTGCCTGTCATCATTTATCTTTTACTAGGTTTCTCTTCAGTGATAATATACGATCTATTTAGTCCCACTGCTTTTGCCGAAGTATCAGTGAATAGTTAAGCACTGTATGTTTCTCTCCTGCTTGTCTTTTTTACGATTGTTTCCATATTTCACACTTGTATTATGATTACATCATTTCGTGTTTAATAATTCACTCATATTTATATTCTGTCACTTATGACTTTCTATTACCATTTACTAACATCCTTAGTATTAGAATATATTATAACAAAAAATCCTGAATATATTGAATAATTGGGAATATATCATAGATTAAATATGTGAACACAGAATTCTACTATGGGTTGTACCACCCATCACCAGTCAATTGACAGATCTTGACGGCTTTTTATTATGCTTTTGGTACTTTTATATTTTTATTGTCTTAAGTTGAAACATGAAACTACTTTCAATGATATTTCCACTACCTTAGTAGCCTGTGTTTCACCAGCATTCAGAATGTTACCTTTTTTGATTTGGTTGCTGCGGAAATCTCAACTATATTAGATTTTATTTCATTTTCAATAGAAAGAATGGCCAGATTCGTGAGTCTTTCTTGACCAATTGTGGAGTGCAAGTATGATTTTATCAGCTTAATTTGGTGAAAGACCGTTCACATGATGCGACAGATACGAGCAGTGTTATCAAACTCTGAAGAGCGGTTGCAAAACTTTTGTAGCTTCAATCCTCATTGAAGATACATATTTCAGTATGCCTTGTGGAGAAAAGTCAAGTTGTTCTTGAGCTATCTGAGCACACCTTAGAGAATGGATTATATGCTTACAATCCTGAAATAATTCTACGCCGTCCAGGTCATTCGGGTAGAACAAAGCCAAACCACAGTAACATGTTTTTAGTCTTTCCTCGCTCTCATCATCTAGCTGCTGCACAAAGTTGGCAAAGTAAAAAAAAAAAAAAAAAAAAAAAAAAAAGGTTGGCTTTTCACCTACATTCAACCTCTTCCTTTAAATTGCTTACCCCACCCCCCAAAAGAGCGTGGAACGTTTATTTTATTTATTTTGAATCTACATTCAGTTTTTTCTTTAAATTTCTTTCCAGGTCCCCAAGGGAGTGAGAACCTAAGCTATAGCTTGTTTAGCTTACACATAATTCGGCACTGATTAGTTTTATTAGACAGATATTTCTGTTGTTTCATCAGTTATTTGGTGTAATTTCGATCGACAATTAATTGCGTTTACTTTTAGGGAAGGATTATAAACTTTGACGGCCTTTGTACGGCTCATACTAACAAAGTTCTTTAGCAATTAGTTTTTAACTACCGTCCGGGGCCCTCCACGAAGTGGGGCCTCGGGGCGAGGGCACCGCTCGCCCCGCCCTTACGCCGCCACTGTTTGTGGTTAAAAATAAGTGGTTGCACAATCATGTAACATATAGGAGTAGTGTTGTCCACGAGACGAGAGATACACGATGTTCTTGATGACATATTAGGCGAGAAAAAGGTCTTCCAATAGACAAAGGTACATTTTTCGAGACAAAAACATTTTAAGGACACCACTTCGACTCAAGACTCTCCCAAATCGCTTCTCGCGGGCAGTACCATGTAGCAACAACCACGCCTGGATCGATCTAGGAAAAAAAAATGTGGAAGGCTCAAGTGTTAATCTCTATAGCTTTCTATATCTTTCTCTAGTTCAAATATAACGTTCTGGTAATAATAATAATAATAATAATAATAATAATAATAATAATAATAATAATAATAATAATAATAATAATAATAATAATAATAATACACTACTTCCACATGAGCTCTTCCTTTTTCGCCATTTGGGTAGCGTACACGCTTTCGGCACGGAACGTCCTGTTTCGATTTATGGTGAGAGCTCATGTGGTATGGATACCACACTAAGCTATGGATCCACGTTTGTTGCTAAAATTAGACGCTAAACTTTAATCCAACCTCGGAAGTTAAAAGTGTTTCTAGTATGTAATTTCAAAATTCATTTCCACACATTTCGAGATACTGACACTTTTTTTATTTAACATGAAGATTTTCGTCATCACATTTGTTTCTTGAGTATAAGCGTCGATTTTTATTATACTTCCAAACTATGCTAAGCGTAAGTGTCAGAAGACTTATAGAACGGCTTTCTCCGTGACCGTCTGTCGACAGGAATCAGGTCATGTAAGAGATATCGAGGTGCGCTTTCTCGAAATCGAATCAGTGTCTCAAGAATAGCTACTATCTCCTCCATTAACTATCCATTCAACTGGTTCAAATTAATCATTCCATGTTTCAACGTTTATTTAGAACGAAAACGGGCAATATACAATAACTATCCCAAGCCAGAAGTTGTTCCAAGTTACTATTGCTTCCGATTTCAATACTGATTTCCACAGAGAAAAAAATGTTAGAAGGTATCGAGATGCGGTTTTCTGAATCGATTTATTGTACAAAGAATAGGTCTCACCTTCTTCATTAAAACTCTACTCAAATCGGAAGTGGTTCAAATAATCATTTCCGGTTTTAAAATTTAGTCATACAGCAAAAGTGGTAATAGATAACGGTATATGGTGCTCTGCAATAGATTCAGTGTCTCAGGAAAGCATATATTCGCAACACGCAACACTACCAAAACCGGAAGTGGTACAAATTTACTATTATTTCTGGTTTGAATACATATTTTCATAGGACAAAAACTGTAAGAGATCTGAAGATGTTCTTTGTTGCAATTGAATCAGCATCCCAGGAATAGGTCCTATCTCCTTCATTAACCATGTATTCAAACCGGAAGTGATTCAAATTAACCACTTCTAGTTTCAACATTGATCGCCATAGAATAAAAGTGGTACTAGGTCTATGTAGCGGCAAACTGTTTTCTGCAAACGATTCAGGGCGTCAAGAGAACATATCTTCATAGCCCACAACACTCTACCAAAGCCGGATTTTACTACTACTTCCCGTTTCAATGCTGATTTCCGTAGAGGAAAAACGATAAGAGATATATATCTAGATGCAGAGTTCTGCAACAGATTCAGCTCCCTAAGAGTATGTTCTATCTTCTCCAATAACCGGCTGCTCAATTCGAAAGTGGTTCAAATCAACGATTTCCAGTTTCAACCATTCCCCAAGCACAACGAGTAATGACTTTTTGATATGGATTCATTGTCCAAGGTATATATTCTATCTGTGATCGTATTAATTAATCTATTAGAACCATAGTTAGAGATGTACTACTTCAAATTTGAGTACTGAATTCCTAGAGTTTGGAAGTCTACCGTACTTTCTCATTATGAAACGAAACTCACTTATTATTGTTTTCAGTGGGTGCTCATCTGCGGTTTTTGAAGAAAAGTTACAACGTTTTTCATTCTAATTTTTTCAACAGATTCAATAGATTAGTGATTATCAATCTAAGGTTCCCCTTTGAGATGCATGAAAGACTATCAACGGAGGGACACTGGCCTCTGAAATCAAATGAACTGTGAAATTAGTTTCAAACTGCAAAGTCGTCAATTTTTTTTTTCACACCACCATTACCTATTTTTTTTATTGAACTTGGACTGAACATTAAAATTTTATTTTCCCATATTAAATGTGTAAGCAGCATTGGTCATTGTCTTAACTTTTAAAATTGTAACGTGTAATTAGATTAATTATACTCACTGCTGAAGCTCATTTTATATTACCTAATTATTATATTGGTATAAAAATGTAACATTCGATATTAATTTCAACGCAGAAATCCAATTTGTGCTAAGTACCCTTAAGAATCTCAAATGGGCGCTGAGTCCTGGAACATCCACGTATTGACGCCTATGGTCCCGAGTGGAGCATTTCGTGTCAATCAAATATAAATTAAGAATTTTTCATGCAGACAGTTTCGGATTGTGATAGAATTTATCCTTCTATAGCAATCACTTTCAACTGGATGCTCTGCGACGTCACAGTTTGTTGCTCGTGTTCCCAGCAAATTACAGGTAGAAAGCAAGAAAGCAGCAAACATACTGTTGATAAAATACAGTCAAACAAGACGAAGTCGATGGTTTTGCAGATGCACTGTTCGTGTATTCGTGATTAATCGAATACTGACAGCTTTTTTTCTCTTCAATTTCATTCACATCATTCCCTCCGTTTCTCTTCTCAACCTATTCTAAGGGGGACATGGTGGCCCAGTAATAGAGCGCTTCCTTCTGGTGCGAGGGGCCCTTGGTTCGATCCCCGGCGAAGTAAGATTTTGATGAAGAACATCATGTCTGTGGGTTTTCTCGGGATACTCTCGTTTCCTTCGAAATCGCATTTTACCAATTCTTCCATCATCATTCACTTGCCTTAGTCATTGTCTCCCTTAGCCTAACGGGCATAATCATGAGACGTTAAACTGAAAGATTTAATTTCATTTTTTTAAACTTGCTCTCATTCTCTCTCTCTCTCCTGGCTCTGATCGTAAAAGCTTGCTCCTATTATATATAGGCGAGTAGGAAATGATTACTCTGTAGGTATAACAGCAATATGATTTTCACGAGATTATTAAATATCTTAAAAGGATTTTGCTTAATGTATTTATATAGTTTGAGTGTAATAGATATACAAACGCTAATATAGACCTTAACCGCTGTAACGATTCCTAAAATTCTTACCAGATACACTTTCCCCGAGAGATTTCTTTCTACCTTTCTTTTTTATTTTAATTGCTCGAAGTGCCAGAAGTGAAATTATATTTTCGGTTAAAAAATAATGTTAATGTATGTTCCTGACTTTACTTGTACTAACAAATAAAAAGAAAGAAAGTGTAAGCTTTCTTTGGTGAAAATTTGAAGAGATTCGGTTGGGTACTAAGGAAGTTACGACAAAAAGAATGTATATACAAGAAAATATATGTTTATAAGGTTAACTTCTCGTTGTACCGCCCACGAGGTGATGTTTTAAACTCTAGTCTCAGTTCTTTTGATTACTAATACACGCACATCATCACAGCACTAAACCATTTTCTCTGTCATTGTGTATTGAACTGTCAATCAACCATTCAACCGAGATATGAATGGTACGCGGTAGTTTGGCCAGTTCGTAAAGAAACTAATACTCCCCCTCTTCTCCGTACGGCAACAAATACTCCCCTCTCCTCTGCTCCTCCGACGAAAAGATTACAACAAGAAGCGTGTGGTTTGTCTATTGTCTCTTTATATAGAAATGTTATCCATAATGTTGGTAGCCATGACAAACTTCAATGTTCCAACTACAATATTTAAGAAATGTTTAAGCGGAGACAACCTTCATATGGTAGTGGTACGATTTGCTTTGGTTAAGTTCTTAAGTATGAAATTTAATGAGTTGTAATACTATGAAATAACTAGAAAAAGTTCACACTAGACCTCATGACCAAAAAAATTAATTGCGTATTAATTCTTTATTTTTCGTTTATTTACTATGTCACTTTGTAATAACATTTCTATGAACGGTTAGCGTAAATTGATAAAATTTTACTTAAATTCGATCAAAAACCTATCAATTATTAAATATTTTTCGAAAATTATCTGGAAATGAGGACCGTAATAAACCTTCCAAAACGATAGATATGGTATAGATATAACATTTTTAAATAATAAATTAACAAAATTCTCTATGATAATACATCTTGTAATATATTATTATTCTGAACCGGAATTGACCCAAAACAAAAACTTTTTTTGTTCTTCGATTTTTTGACTTCACAGAAAGAAGCTTTGGTGGGTTTTACTGATTCAAAGAGACTTTATTGCTCAAAAAACGCAAAATTCTTTATTTGTGAATCGATAATATAGTAGATAAACCTTTTTATAACTATTTTAATGTAAAATGGTGGAATCAAATCTCACTCCGTTTGAAATAAGACCCATTTTACAGAAAATACGTAAACTCTGTAAATATTTCATGAAGCAAAATGTTTTAACAAAGAGCGTATATGAAAAGTATTATATTGTTTTATTAATTTTTACTTTTAATCATAAGTAGAATCTTACGATAGACTCAAAATTACAGCTAAATGTCGAATATCTGAAAAGAAAAGCAATATCTATTATTGGGACCGAAATAGACCTCGAGCAGCTATAGATAGATAGATAGATAGATAGATAGATAGATAGATATAGATATATATATATATGTGTGTGTGTGTATGGGTTGAAAAATCCGGAGTGCCAGGGCACCAGGGCACCATAGCAACTAGAAATATGAATCTGGTGCAGGGTTGTTTTGTTTAGAACAAAATGTTTAAAACAAGTGATTAAAACTTGTTTTAAACATTTCTATTTTATCTTATTTTTGTAATATATATATCTGAGTGCTACCCATTCAGAAGACTATTTTCTTCTCATGTGAATGTTTTGACTTCTCGTGGCAATGTGGTAATCTACAATTTATTTTGTCTCATTTTCTCACTTTGATTTTTAATGTTCATTGTATCGTTTAAATGCTTATAAGTTAACTTGCGACAAAGTGTCATAGTCGAAGGTTGTACTACTTGTAGAACTGATATTAAAAAGTAAATAAAAGAATTATCATGGAAACAAATTTTTATGTTGTATTCAGAAAACAAACAGGGTTCTTGCGGTTCTGAAATTAATATATCGCAGGCATTCGTTGATATAGTAGCCTACATGTTGGTTCTCACCACGTAGTAGATATCCCCCCGTTCATACGCGTGGGAAAATTTTGGCCTAATTTTGGCCCTAAACTGGCCTAAACCAGTATGTTGCTATGCTAGTATAAGGAAGTATACTCTTGGACGCCTACCAGATGTAAAAAACAAGATAAAACATGCCTTTTTTCGTCTCATCTTATATTGTTTAGTTATTTGAACCCCCGCAACCCCTGCTCCTCCTGGAAAGCCGAATATGTCGGAGTGAAGTTTCGACAAGCCTTTAGTTGCTATGTTCATAGCCTTTTACGGCTACCACAGAAGCGCGTGGGAAAATTTTGGTTTATTTGAACCTCCGTCACCCCCTACTCCTCTTTAGTTGCTATGTTCATAGCCCCTGGAATTGGGAGGCAAGTTTCGACAAGCCTTTAGTTGCTATGTTCATAGCCTTTTACGGATAGCACAGAAGTTATCATGATCGAAGCTTCCCAATTGATAGTCCTATCAGTTATCATGATCGAAGTTTTCCAATTGATTGATTGATTTTTGCTTTTCGTTATGTATTGAATAGCTAGATGCTCTTGGCCTTCATAGTCTTGGATGCTCATACTGTTGGACGGATCAGAGTCCTATCAGTTATCATGATCGAAGCTTCCCAATTGATTGATTGATTGATTTTTGTCTTTTCGTTATGAATTTGAACCCCCAAACCCCTCCACTACCTCCTGCGAAGAACGTAAGGGAACGTTGTTACTATGCTCATACTCTTGGACGGCGAAGCTTCCCAATTGATTGATTGATTGATTTTTGCTTTTCGTTATGTATTGAATAGCTAAATGCTCTTGGACGGTTGTCTTTTCGTTATGGATTTGAACCCCCCAAACCTCTCCACTTCACTCCCTCCTGCGAAGAACGCAAGCGAACGTTGTTACTATGCTCATACTCTTGGACGTCTATCACGTTCTGTTCATAGCCTTTTACGGCTACCACAGAAGTGCGTGGGAAAATTTTGGTTTATTTGAATTTCCGTTACCCCCTACTCCTCCTGGAAAGCCAAAGAGCATAAGCGATTAAGCCCCTTGGTCCTATTCCCACGAGATGTCTGGAGAATATGAACTGAAAGCATGATATTCAAATGAACGAAGCTTCTCAGGAGATTGTATGAAATTGGTCTTAGTTGCTAAGGTAAATATTATATGTCATGATTTTTTTTAATACGTGGGATTAGACCCATTATATGAGTCTCAGAACGAAACACATACCCATGCAAAATCGTGTTGCTTAGCCCCTTGGCCCTATTCCCACAAAGTGTCTGTAGAAGACGTGATATTCAAATGATCAAAGCTTCTCACGAAATTGACTTAGTTGCTAAGGTAAATATTGTATTTCACAATTTTTTTAAAGACATGAGACAAGAAACCGTATATGAGTCTAATAACGAAACACATACCTATACACTCCTCTCCCAGACCTCCTGCGAATGGATTCCAACGATTGAGCATATTCTAATAATGGTAGCTTCTCATAGCATATCATATTGTTTAAAACGTAGAATGTGAAATGTGTTATATGAATATTCACATGATGATGTCTGTTATGACAAGTAATTAAAATCACTTATGTAGAGAAATTAAAGATCAGATTATGCCAAATGAATTTGCTGCTAAGTCGTGACGAGAAATTGCAATATAATATATTCCCATAGCAGAAAAAACTACGTCAACGAAATTTAGAATTGAAATACAGTCCCATATAGATACCTGTGTAAACAAAATGAAACATGACTTTCTTAAGTCTTGATGTGAAAGATATTATCTTATGTATTGAAATCGTAACGAGATATGTTTTCGATTATGGTCGGCATGATCGAACTTGTTGAAACATGTTTCTCTAAGACAAACACGTGTGTGTGTGTGTGTGTGTGTGTGTGTGTGTGTGTGTGTGTGTGTGTGTGTGTGTATACAGAGAGCATTTGTGATTCAGAGTTAGAAGACTAAAGTGTGTGTCGATCCTCTTCCGCGTAAAAACTTTCACTTCATATTTGTAATAGTGAGTGTATGTGTGTGTCTTTGTACGTGGTTGATCCGTTGGATGCCTAAAGCTGAGAATAAGTGTTACCATCAGACGATTTTATTAAAATAGGTAAGTAAAAACATATATTATTAAAAATATTACGGTCTATGATTATTCCTGAAAGGATAAAACAATATGTTAGGTTTTCATTTAACTATAAATGTACTTCAGACAATGTATTTACTTCGCGTTTCCGTGTTCGATAGAGAAAGCGAGTTTGTATGATACTGTACGTTGATTTCTGAGAAAAAGATAAGATGAAATTCTTGAATGTTTTCTGACGCACATTGCAATTAGATAGCAGTTGACGACATATATGTGAATGTCTGTTTTGCTAGTCTCTTTCTTTCTCTGTTTGTTAGCACATTGAACTCCATCTTAAAATGGTTTAGTTTCAAGAGCAACAGATAAGATGCCATTGTCAAATGTTTTGATGATTCGTATTGCAACGAGATAACAAGACTGACCTAGTTAAAAACACATACCTATAAGTGAGCTTGTATTATGCTTCTAAGAAAATGATAAGATGGAATTCTTGAATGTTTTCTGGCTCGCATTGCAATTGACGCAAGAAGTGTCTGTAGACTTGGTGTTTTAATTTTGATAATATGATGTATACCTGTCTGTCTTTCTGTCTGTAAATGAAATCTTTTGAACAATGAAGAGTTTTACGTCCAACAATAAAGCCAACAAGGTCTGTCTGTCTTTCTATGTCGGCTATGCTAATGTAGACGGTGGTGATGAGTTGTTGAGTTGAGTTGATTTTAGTTTAGCGTCCCTTTCAGCAGCGAGGCTATATGAGACGTGGACCTACTGATTAACGTGGAATCCGAATCACATGAGCTCCCGCCGGGACGGTGGTGATGAGAAATGAATGAAATGTTGGAAAGGAAAGACTTGAATTAAATTCACGTACACGGTGTTTGTCCACCACAAGTTCATTCTAAATATAACAAAATTTTGCTCAACTCGGAACCCATGCACAAAAGATGAACGCTATACCACTAAATCACCAAGGTCCCCTATCGCATCACAAGTGAACGCTTTACCATTGATTCACCGAGTCCCCTTAGATCAAAGTACAGTACTCATGTAATAATATTATCTAACATAAAGTTCACTTGTCGAGGGGCTCCCTGGGGGTGATATTCATACACGTAATATATTTTAAAATAAACAATATTAGTATCGATTCCATAGTTTTCGAAGGTGTTGTATTCAATAAAGACACTTTGAAAACAGTAACATGACATCTAAGGGGTAAAAAGTGGTGAGCTCCCGGGGGTGATATTCATACACGTAAAATAATTTAAAATAAACAATATTAGTATCGATTCCATAGTTTTCGAAGGTGTTGTATTCAATAAAGACACTTTGAAAACAGTAACATGACATCTAAGGGGTAAAAAGTGGTGGGCTCCCGGGGGTAATATTCATACACGTAAAATATTTTAAAATAAACAATATTAGTATCGATTCCATAGTTTTCGAAGGTGTTGTATTCAATAAAGACACTTTGAAAACAGTAACATGACATCTAAGGGGTAAAAAGTGGTGAGCACCCGGGGGTGATATTCATACACGTAAAATAATTTAAAATAAACAATATTAGTATCGATTCCATAGTTTTCGAAGGTGTTGTATTCAATAAAGACACTTTGAAAACAGTAACATGACATCTAAGGGGTAAAAAGTGGTGAGCTCCCGGGGGTGATATTCATACACGTAATATATTTTAAAATAAACAATATTAGTATCGATTCCATAGTTTTCGAAGGTGTTGTATTCAATAAAGACACTTTGAAATCAGTAACGTGACATCTAAGGGGTAAAAAGTGGTGAGCTCCCGGGGGTAATATTCATACACGTAAAATATTTTAAAATAAACAATATTAGTATCGATTCCATAGTTTTCGAAGGTGTTGTATTCAATAAAGACACTTTGAAAACAGTAACATGACATCTAAGGGGTAAAAAGTGGTGAGCTCCCGGGGGTGATATTCATACACGTAAAATAATTTAAAATAAACAATATTAGTATCGATTCCATAGTTTTCGAAGGTGTTGTATTCAATAAAGACACTTTGAAAACAGTAACATGACATCTAAGGGGTAAAAAGTGGTGAGCTCCCGGGGTGATATTCATACACGTAAAAAAAAATTAAAATAAACAATATTAGTATCGATTCCATAGTTTTCGAAGGTGTTGTATTCAATAAAGACACTTTGAAATCAGTAACGTGACATCTAAGGGGTAAAAAGTGGTGGGCTCCCGGGGGTAATATTCATATACGTAAAATAATTTAAAATAAACAATATTAGTATCGATTCCATTGTTTTCGAAGGTGTTGTATTCAATAAAGACACTTTGAAATCAGTAACATGACATCTAAGGGGTAAAAAGTGGTGGGCTCCCGGGGGTGGTATTCTTACACGTAAAATAATATAAAGTAAACAATATTAGTATCGATTCCATAGTTTTCCTAGTGTTGATTCCATATCGTGACCGGATTCCAACCTGTGACTTCCCGGGCACTAATGATGAACGCTGTATCACGTAAGAAAAAGAGATGAAATCTTTTAAATTAAAATGTCTTCCCTCCCTCATTCACACGTTAAGGGGAGCATATGAATAAGACAAGTAAGACACATGTAGGAACGGTTTTCCGGGGGAAAGTCAATGCTGTATCACGTAAGAAAAAGAGATGAAATCTTTTAGTTTAAAATGTCTTCCCTCCCTCATTCACACGTTAAGGGGAGCATATGAATAAGACAAGTAAGACACATGTAGGAACGGTTTTCCGGGGAAAGTCAATAGCATCTTTTCGTTAAGTTGTAAAGAAGATAGCATTGAATTTGTGGTCGCTAAAATTAATGACAGTATTAAAGAAAGACGTGTAGAGAGGAGGAGGAAATACGGATTTCGCGTTCACTAAAATTAACGATAAAGTTCTAAAACAGAATAAGTATAAAAGGCCGTGTAATCTACATATCTTCATTAGTCAATACATTTGAAAGAGACTGTGAGCATACATTTGTTTCACTCCTCATCCCGTGGAATAGGAAGAAAAGTTAAAAAATATTTAAAAGGTATGATGAGAGATTATTTCATTGACATCATAAAGTTCTGTCTTATATAGTATATATTTATATATCAAATATATATAGATTTATAAGTAACAAAATTCATTTCTTTTTTATTTTAGGTTGCATACAAATAAAGATAAGTGTAACCCTTTTCCCTATTCCTGTTGATATTATTATTATTCCTTTTTAATTACTTATATATCACATTTTTACTTATTCGTATATTCTTTTAAACGCTTATATATCCTTTCAATATATATATATATATATATATATATATATATATATATATATATTCCATTTAAATAAGATGTGTATATCCTATTACATATACTATTATATATTATATTCATATACTATTACATATACCATTTACATATATTGCATTACGTATATACATCTGAGGAAGAAAAATGGCAAAAGAGAGTACGCAAGATTTACTGAAGGAGATTACGGTCTTCATTAATGACATTGAAGAAGAAGAAGAGGTAGTGGACGTAAATTACGAAACGCAAGTTCTTTTAAGTGAAATAAATGCCATAATCGGGATAGAAGAAGAATAAGAAGAAATGCAAGAAGAAGAAGAAATGCAAGAAGAAGAAGAAGAAGAAGAAGACGCAAAAGAAGAAATGGAAATAGATCATCATGAAAAAATGCAAGAAGAAGAAGACGGAGAAGAACAAATGAAAATAGAAGAAAGAATAGAAGAAGCAGCAACAGGAACAGCATCAGCATCAGCAACAGAAGAAGAAGAAGAAGAAAGAGAAACTATTGAAATTCAAATTCCAGTAGAAAAAGAAGAATATGATGAAGAAGAACTATTACAAATATTGAACAGTGCTAGCAATAGAACGATAACAGAAGAAGCATCAGGCCGTATTAAAGAAATTATAAAGTGGTTACAAGAAGGAACAGAAGAAGACGTCGAAGAAAGGAGAAATGAAGAAGAGCTGCTAAATCTCACGTTTTCCCAAATAATAAGAGAGGATTACAATAAGGAAGAGATGAAGATAGAAGAAGAAGATGATAAGTTTTACAATTATGAACTAGAAAATTGGATTAACAATTTGTTTTCCGATCCCAGAAAAGAAGAAGAAGAAGTAATATATCCCTCAATTATAGAAATATTAGCAGAGGCTAGTACAGAACACGAAGAAATGGAAGTCTATTTAGACGACATAGAAAAAAGAATGGACGAATTGCTAGCCGTATTTCAAGCACAACGAAATTCAAATATACAAGTAGGATTCGGAAATAACAACCGTAATGATGGACACAATAGATTTCATATAATAGAAGAACGAAGAAACAATACAGAAGATACAATATGGAGGGTAGAATACTACGATTCCGTCTAGACCCCGTGCGTGCAGATGAAAACCCTTTTACGGCAATGGAAGCAAGTCTACAGGCACTAATAGATTATTTACTACGTAATGTGGACCAGCATGATTACGTAGGAATAACAATTACAAATGAGAGAGAAGGACACCGCCCTTTTTGGTTATCGTTCAGAGAAGCAAGAAATCTCTCAGCAGAAGTTCTATGGACAAGTTATGAGAAAGTACTGCAAAGTAATGCGGCTTTTCTTATAAATGAAGATTGCATCGTGAATTTTCATCATGTACGCATGCCGAGAGGGCAAGGTGGATTGAAACAACATATTATGAATACTGAAGAATACGTAAAGGCAAAACGTGGTATTGTTAAAATTAAGAATAAAGGTACAAGGTGTTTAACACATGCAGTCGTAGTTGCCATAGGACTGAAAAAATACAAGGGAAGAAATCAAACTGAATACAGAAGATATGTAAAACAATATAAATATATAATTGAAAAAGAAGCAGAAGACCTATGTGAACCTGCTGATGTAGATCTTAGTCATGGTGGTGGAATTCCTGAAATTCGTAAATTTCAGGAATATTTAAAGGATTATAAAATTACAGTGTATAGGGGCTTTTCAGGAAGTGATGTTATGTTTGAAGCACCACGAAGTGATAATGAAAGAACACCTTTAAACTTACTCTTCGTAGATAACCATTACAACGTCATTGAAAGCTTGACAGCATGTTTTAGCTGTAAGTTTTATTGTGAAAGTTGTCATAAGAAATATGAAAAAAGCATGAACATTTAAAACATTGTACAGCTGTATGTTATCGTTGTCATCAGAAGCCACCATGTGACTTTAAACAAACCCATATTACTTGCATTGATTGTAATCGAGAATTTTAATGCCAGGCATGCTTCGATTATCACAAGTCAGCTCCTTATCAAAATGGAAAGCCTTTATGTTCCATTGTGAAATGTTGTGCCCAGTGTTTGAAAATTTATGTAGTAAATGAAAAAGGAACTCACGTATGTGGTGAAACATATTGCAATGTTTGCTATGGTATTGTACCACCCAATCATGAATGTTACATGAAAGTGAATGAAAGAAGAAAATCGCAAAAAGTCAATGAAAAAATCATCATGGAGAAGAAAGCTATTATTCTGTTTTATGATATTGAATGCACACAAGATACGAAAATAGAAGACGAGGACGCAAACATATATGAACACATACCTAATGTCTTGGTTAGTCAACATGTATGTTACCAATGTTATGAAGATAACAACATCAAGAATGATTGTGTCATTTGTTGAAAGCGAGAAAATAATTTTGACGGAGAAAATGTAATAGAAGATTTTCTAAAACATCTTCAACAACGTCGACCAAACATTAAATCAGTAACCTGTGTTGCCCATAATTCAAAGGGATATGACGCACATTTCATCATTAAGACCATGGTTGAGAAGATGAATTGGACTCCAGAAGTAATCATGAATGGAGCAAAAATTCTCTCTCTTAAAATAGGAAACGTAACCTTCATCGATTCACTAAGCTTTCTTCCTATGCCCTTAAGTAAATTAAGTGGTGCATTTGGGCTTCAATCGTGCAAAGGATATTTCCCACACTTCTTTAATCGACGTGAGAACCAAACCTATGAAGGGCCGCTTCCAGACATTAAATATTATGGAGCAGATACTATGAAAGTAGACGAAAGACGCAAGTTTCTCGAATGGTATACCGAACATCAAAACGACACCTTTAAAATGAAAGAAGAACTCATCAAGTATTGTGTACAGGATGTCGAAGTATTACGTCAAGCCTGTATTTCCTTTATGAATACATTTGAATCTGAAACTAATGTCAATCCCTTACTTGAATGTATTACAATTGCCAGTGCATGTAATTTAGTGTATCGTAGAAATTTCTTAAAGCAAATACAATTGGTATCATAACAAAGAACGGATATCGATGGAGAGATGTACAATCAATTAAAGCAGTACAATGGATAGCTTGGGAAGAAAAAACCAGAAACATCCAAATTACGAATGCTGCACGTAGTAAGGAAAAACGAATAGCATCAATGAAAGTAGATGGTGTATGGACAGAACTCAATACAGGAAAAATACACGTGTGGGAGTATGAGGGATGCTGGACGCATGCCTGTATCAAGTGTTACCCTAACGACAGAGATAAATTCATATATAACAATGCTACAGATACCATGGAATTTCGATATGAAGCAACAAAGAAGAAAATCCAAAAATTAAAAGATTTTGGCTGTGAAGTGCATGAAATATGGGGTTGTGAATTTAAAAAACAATTGGCAGGAAATGAAAAGATGAAGAAGTATGTTAGTAATCATCCGTATACAAAGAAAACACCATTAAATCCTCGTGACGCTTTTTATAGAGGACGTGTGAATGCCATACGTTTGTATCATAAAGCACAAGAATCTGAAGGAGAAACCATACAATACAAAGATGTTATTTCACTTTATCCATTTATCTCTAAGACTAAGAAGTTTCAAATTCGTCATCCTACTATCTACCTGCCTGGAGATTCAAATATTCCCACCATTGAAGAAGTAGAAGGATTACTTAAGCTCAGTATTTTGCCTCGAAAACAACTGTTTCGTCCTGTCCTCCCTTATAAATCAAATGATAGATTGATGTTTCCACTCTGCCGTACATGTTGTGATGAATTAAACCAAGCACCTTGTAATCACAACGATGAAGACCGAGTTCTACATGGAACATGGGTAGCAGATGAAGTAAGAAAGGCATAAAAAAAGGATACAAAATAATAGATATTCATGAAATATGGGCATATGACGTTGTTCAATATAATGAAAAAACAAAAAGTGGCGGCTTATTTGCAGAATACATAAACACCTTCCTGAAAGCAAAAACAGAAGCTAGTGGATGGCCATCATGGTGTGAAACAGATGAATTAAAGAAGAAGTACATTCAGCAATTTTATGAAAAGGAAGGAATACGTCTAGATGAGAACAAAATTAAACATAATCAAGCACTTAGAAGTTTAGCTAAATTAATGCTAAATTCATTTTGGGGAAAATTTGGTCAACGTGAGAACATGGGTCATGTCAGCATTATTAATGAATCCAAGGAATTACATGAGAAATTAACATCTCATGATATAGATGTTCATCAAATATTTCCAGTAAATGATGACATGTTATATGTATATTGGCAATACACCGATGGCGTTCCTGTTTCACTACCAACAGTAAATGTTGTCATAGCCGCATACACAACAGCACAAGCAAGATTAGAATTGTACAAATATTTAGATCAACTACAAGAAAGAGTATTATATTTTGATACTGATTCCGTCATTTATACGCAAAAACCTGGTGAAAGTACAATTCCAACTGGTGACTTTTTAGGCGATTTAACAAATGAAGTCCTCGAATATGGTAAAGAAGCCTATATTTCAGAATATGTATCGGCGGGCCCGAAGAATTACAGCTTACGTATTTTTGATCCCAGTACGAAGAAGGAGTTTCAAGTATGCAAGATACGGGGCTTTTCATTAAACTATGAATCTTCAAAACACCTAAATTTTGATGTAATGAAGAAAATGATAGTAGATAGTGAAGAGGATGCAGAAGAAGAAGAAGAAATTCGTCCCACGGAAGTCAAAATTACCAATGAGAAAAAAATTTGCCGCAGGAAAGACCATACTATCGTCAGCATGCCCGAAACAAAAATTTATAAGATAAATTATAACGACGTAGAATACCAAATTCATATGATACTCTTCAATATGGCTACACTACTTCCAACAAAAGAAGAAGAGAAATGTAATAAGGCCCTTTATAAATATACGTATGAAGAAAGAATGATCATACTCTTTAACATGGACACGACGTGGAAACATCCCTTTTCATGTATTGTTGCCGGACCAAGTGGATGTGGAAAAACTTCCTTTGTAATACGATTCCTGTCCAATTTATCACGTATGGTTAATACATCGTTTCGTCATATTTATTGGTACTATGCAGAATGGCAAAATGCATACAGAGAAATTTCGACAAAAGTACAATTTATTGAAGGATTACCTCGAACAAAAGACTTTTTACCTGAAACTGGACCACATCTTATTATTATTGATGATCAAATGTGTGAAGTGAACCGCAATATAGTTGATTTCTTTACAAAGGGTTCTCATCATAGAAATCTTAGTGTACTATTTATTACACAAAACATATTTCATCAGGGAAAAGGAAGCAGAGATATGAGCTTGAATTGTTCTGTCACAAATATGATTTAGTGACATTATTTAATTTGCATTTCTTAATTATCACGTATTATTAGTTCATTCTTATATATTCAAGTATTCAAGGTTATTTTGTGAGTTGGTTGAATGTGTATTTGTGTGTGTGTCAATGTTCAATAGTATTGTAACGATGTAGTTATAAATAGCGGCAGGGTACAAAGCTCAACTTGTATGCAAGCGGTGCTCAAATTTCAACAATACACTCACACAGACAGGTTCATGCGCACCAAGAGACCTTCGTTGCTAGGCAACGGGAGAAAAATTCTGATTGGCTGAATCCAGTCACCTTATTCTTTTAGCAGCAAGAAAAGGAAAAGAATAAGAGCAGTGTTTTTGTCGCTTTGTGTGTAACTTCGTGAACGTGTTCCAAAGGAAGTGGCTTTTTGCGATCTTAAGATTTAATGAGCGCTATAAGACCTTTAAAGAGAAGTACAGCATAGAGGTCCGTCTACAGGGATATTCAAGATGTGGAGTCAACGTAGTTTTCGTCGCTGGATTTGAATGGGCAGTTTCTTGCTCTAAAAAAGGTAAAGGAAGACTAGACATAAGTATTCGAGATTAGATGCGCGGCTGTTATGGAAAACAAGGACATACGCTTAATATACTCAGAATCTTTAAACATTCGGAACTCAACTGTATTATCATTATTTGTTTGTTATTACTTCAATTCAACTAGTACCATTAAAATTTGTATTACTACTGGAACTTGACAATCTTCCTAGATTTCAACAACCTCTTCAAATTGTTGACGCAGCCCTTTCCGAAGTGTACGGAGACCACTCAGTACGGCGGGAAGGAGAAATTACCAGGGAAACAAATGTGTTGAGCTATTGCTCCATAAACTATAATATAATAATTTATCAAATGTCTATCACACCTGAGGGAACAGTTCTCAATAGTTAAAGTGGACGAGGTGGCCCCTCAATGCCGTTTTCCCCTTTAGGTCGGTGATAGATAAGTGGTGCCGGGAGTTATTTTGTGTCAACAATTAACACTATTCGCTAAAGGATTGTTAAGAACAAACTATAACAAAGTATTTTTGAAAAGTGTATATTAAAATAGAAATATTGTTGTCTTTTATTGCTACGAAACAACATCTCAAGTTAATGCAGAACATTGTATGCTTACCGTTCGCTTAAGAAATTGCCTTTTGTGTGTGTGTGTGTGTATGTATTTATTTATCATATATGTATATGCATTTTGTTTGTCTCTCTAGTAAGAAATATCTTCTCTTTGACTGATAATATTGTTTGTTCACATAATGGATAAGAATACAGGTGATGTGAAAAGCGTGTTTTCTGAAGAAAACGTAAATGTCGATAATGGCGCGTTAGACCTTGCTGAACAGAATGTAATGCCGAGTATTCCGGAAATTAACCCTAATATGACAATTGAGGACTTAGCTAAGATTATGTTAGCTAATTTGGGTGTTGTAAAGAGCGAAGTTAATTCAGAAATTAGCGCTGTCAGAAGTGAAGTTAATCGTGTTAAAACTAGCATTAGTGAAGACATTAAAAGGGAACAGGTAGATTTTAATGATAAACTTACCTCTGCTGTGGAGTTACTAGAAACCAATGTAAAAACATTAATTCGTGATATAGGTAATTGTCATGGAGAATTTGTTAAACAGGTTAATGAAAATTTTGAAAAGGTCAGTAAGCATATATCTGCCGAAATTGCTAATGTGCGTGCTGAGATTTCTGAAGAGAGTTCTGAACTCTCCAAGAGCAGTTTAATTTTCAGACTGAAATTCAAGCTAGGGTCAACGAATCATTCAAGGATAATATTCGTGGTTTGACGTTATCTGTTACTAATGTTGTTGATCGCGTTGACGAGAATGATGTTAAAGTTGCGCATGTTGAGCAAAGCACAGAAAGTTTACAAAAGCAAGTTGATAATGCTTTTAAACACATTGAAGCTTTAAGGCCTAATGTGAACTTTGCGTGTGAAAGAGTTGTCGATCTTACTGGACAAATTAGTACTTTAAAGCAGGAAGTCGAAGAAAACCGAAAGGTTACCACTGCGCTAGTGAAAACGGAAGAAGAAGAGAAAGTACGTGAATTTACGTTCCAATTTCATACTGATGGTAGTGATTTTCGTTCTTCACCTGTTGGTCATAGTACGCCTAAGCATGTAAGTTTTAGGAAATCACCGAATTTGAACGTGCGTTGCGGGCAATTTAGTCCAGACTCTCAATATAGTTCGGATGCTGATAGTTTTTCTGACCTGAGTATTAATGACGTGCGTAATAAACCTTTCGCGTCCTCACAATTTCATCGAAGGAAACCTCGTAAGATTCCTCATTATCGGGATCGTCCTTCGCAGAGTAATCAACACAGTCATTCGCAATTACGTTTAAATGATTTGAAGTCTCTTACGAAATTTTCAGGGAATGTAATGGTGGAGAGTGCTTCCGAATTCTTACGTAAATTTCGTGCTGAGATGGAGTTTAGTAACATTCCCGAACACGAGTATTTAAGATCCATTCCTATGGTTCTTGTTGATGGTGCTAATTCATGGTACCTAAAAAACTGGTTTAGTGGTTGGAACGATTTTGAGGCAAAATTCTTGCATACCTTTGAAAATACTTGCATCGTTGCTACGCGTTTGAACAAATTGCGTACTTCTCGCTTCAATCCCAAGGAAGACAAGTCTGTCGTAGATTTTCTCTTAAGCCGATACAACAAGTTGAAGATGGCTCAGCCGAACGAAGAAGAAGAAATGCTGATGTCTAATCTCGTTAATTTACTCCCTTATAAAGTGCAATCTGCTTTGTTGGGACGTCGAATATCGTGTTTGTCCGAGTTAATACAAGCTGTACAAAATGTCGAAACATTCTTTCATCAAAATCGGAAATGGGAAATGAATGAAAGGAAATCGGCTGAGAATGTGAAGCGTGTGAATAATGTTAAGGTTCAAAGCAAGAATTTTTGTGCGGAATCGAAATCTCGAGGGCGTAATAAAACACTCGTGAAGAATGAAGAAGTTTTCAGAAGAGATACCAACAATGAAGATGGTGGAAACAAAAGACAGGGTGGTGGTCGCAAGCGCAGTTATTCCCAAGAGCGAGGTAAACAAGACGGCTACAGCGGAAATTATCAGAAATCCGACCAGTGCCATCACGACTTTAATGGAAGTCACAGAGGCAGAAGATTTGGAAGAAATCGGCGAGGGCGAAGCTTCAATCGGAACAACTGGAGAGATCGTCGAGAAAGAGATCCGGACAACCAGGAAGAGGAGTCTTGTAGATGCTCGGAATCAGCTGACAATTGCAGATGTCCACATGATAATGGCGAACAAACGGGTGATCCTTTAAACATGTAGTTCCTTGTTCAGACTGTGCCCCGTGGGCAAGGAGTGACGCTCTAAATTTCTCGGAACATTCCCAGCATATTTATTTGGAACCAGGAGAAGGGGGCACCTTTTCAAATGGAAGTTGTGAGAGATTACCATGGAAAGACGCTCGTGGGGAGGAATTTATTTCCACACCATCAAAGACAGAGGATGAAGATCAGAAGATACAAGTTTGTAATGTCGAGTTGGATCGATCTAGTGTAGAAGGTGATCGGGAGAGTGAAGATGCTTCAATCATAGCCATGGACGACGGTAGATCATCTATGAGGATTTTTGCGCATTTGAATGGTCGAAAATTAAGTTGCCTAGTTGATTCAGGATCTCAAACCTCGTTGCTACGCAAAGAACTGTACAAGTCGGTAACTGGCTGCATTTTCAATGCGAGTTTATCCCATAAGGAAAACTTACAATTATGTGATTTCACTGGGAAGGTCGCAGTCAACAGAGTATTAGGAACAGTCATTTTACCCGTCCGTGTTGGAGAAATGGAAGTCTTGACTGAGTTTGTAGTTATAGAGAGGTTAAGAGAAAACGTGATCCTTGGTTTAAATTTTCTGGAGCGCTTGAAGGGCATTATTGATTTGAAGGCCGGAGAAATAACGCTATGTAAGGACGATGTTTGTGTTACCACCTCCATATTGCCGCCGAAGATCGAAGAATATTCGTCTGATGTTCGTTTGGTTTGCATTGAAGAAGCTGTACCCCGCCTCCTACATTTTATTAATTCTGCGGATCTAAAGTTCGAAGTTAATGGAGTTTACCCCACTAGTGTCCATGATTGTCAATTAAAGTCAAAGATGGAATTACAAGAAGAATCAGAAGTTTTACAGTCTATTTGTATTGAAGATTCTTGTAGCGTAAATAAAATTAAGAATGAACATTTTTGTGATAAAACTTCGGTGTCTCGTTCTTATTCTTGCGAATTGAATTCATGTAATAATAATCTTTTAGAGGGTAAGTGTGCTCAAGTTAATGATCAGTTACATATAGGGAAAGTGTTCAGTTTTAGTACAAACCAGGTTGATATTAATGTCGAACAGGGTTACCAACCTGTAAAACAAACCTGTAATCCTAATAAAGAAGATTTTCCGGAAGATTTATATTTTTCAATTCAAGATATACGGGAACGTGTTGGTAAAGCAGAAAAGCTTAACGATGAGCAAAAACAAAGTTTATTCTCATTACTAGTGAAGTTCAGACCAGTATTTGCCAAGTTTCCTGGCAAATGTAATAAGTTTAGTTATAAGATTGAGCTTCTGGATGAGAAACCTATCGTCGGACCATTGTATGGTATTCCAATGAAGTACCGTGAACAAGTCCGAGAACAACTTCGGGAGATGGAAAAATTTGGAGTCATCCGGCGTAGTAATAGTCCATTCTTAAACCCGTTACACGTAGTACCCAAAGCCAATGGTAAACTAAGGCTAGTTCTTGATTTACGTGCTCACAACTGGAAGGCGTTGCTTCCAAACTTGAGAGTAGAGAAAATACCCGACTTATTGCATAAATTCGCCAATAAACCTTACCTTGGGCAAATTGATCTCGTCTCATCATATAGCCAAGTACCCTTAGCTGAGGAGTCGAAGAAGTATATGGCATTTTCGTTTGGTGGCGATTTATTTGAATATGAACGCTGTGTATTCGGACATAAAGCTGGCGGACCTGCACTTCATCTGGCACTGAATGAGGTGTTTCCTGAACATCTAAACGATAAATTAATCCGATACGTTGACGACATAGCCTTAGTAGGAAGAACGTTTTACGAATTCCTTGAGACGCTTGAACAAGTACTTACCTGTTTGCTCAATGCTAATATGACAGTTAACCTTGAAAAATCCATTTTTGGAGTAAAAGAACTAAACTTTCTGGGGAATATTGTTACACCTTATGAAATAGGAAAAAATCCATCAGCTGTGGAGACTTTAATGAAGTTGCCACCACCACATAACTTGAAAACCTTAAGAAGTTTGATTGGTGCATTTCTGTGGCATTCGCGGGCGATTCCAGGTTTTGCAGTTATTGCTAATCCTCTATTTTCTCTGCTCAAAAAGGGGAAGAAATGGCAATGGCTTGAAGAGCATCAGAGGTGTTTTGAGACACTGAAAGCTGCATTAGCCGAAAATGTCTCATTGTCTCACCCGGATTTTTAGTATCCATTTTTCATAGAGACGGATGCATCCACCTTCGGGTTGGCTAGCGTCGCATATCAGATTATCGATGGACGTAAGAAGATTTTGGAATATGCGAGTAGATCTTTGTCCAAGTCTGAGAAAAATTATTCTGTCGTGGAACTAGAATGTCTTTGCTTGGTGTGGTCCACACGTAAGTGGCGATCATGGTTGGTTGGCAACAAGATCATTTTTCATACCGACCATAAAAGCCTCATTTATTTACACAAATTCAGGAATTGGAATGCTAGACTACACCGATGGGCTTTAGAAATTCAACAATTCGATTTTTCCGTTGAGTATATCAAGGGGAAGGATAATCTTCTCAGCGACTATCTGTCACGTGCATTTCCAGAAAGGAAGAAAACCTTCCATGTGAACCCAGTACAAGTTCTTCAAGATGATGTACGGGATATCTCTTTAGACGACTTGAAAGAATCACAAGGGAGTCACGAACCTTACCTTGCCATCATCAAGTATTTGGAAGAGCAAAATGAGGATCAGTCAAGCATTCCTGGTAGCAGAAATTGGCATAAATGTTTCAAAGTTGAGAATGGAATACTTCTAAACCGAGATTTCCATTTTCCTGATGTTTGGAGAATTTGTGTACCTCCGAAGTTCGTACCGAAGATCTTACACGCATATCATGACAGTTATGGACATTTTGGTGTAGATAAGACTTGGACTCTTATCTCCAAATCATTTTATTGGAAGGGCATGAGGAACGACATCAAGAGGTACATTACGAATTGTCTGGATTGCCAGAGAACGAAAGCTGATAAACATTCTCTTCCAACTTTAATGAGGACTATTCCCACCAAGGGAATAAATTATATGATTGCGATCGATCTTATAGGGCCCCTTCCTCGATCTAAGGAAGGCTATGTCTGGATCCTGTCTGTCTGTGACACCTTTTCCAGGTAT
Organism: Thermobia domestica; assembly: GCF_964235325.1. Classification (NCBI taxonomy): domain Eukaryota; kingdom Metazoa; phylum Arthropoda; class Insecta; order Zygentoma; family Lepismatidae; genus Thermobia; species Thermobia domestica. The sequence goes on from NC_137458.1 coordinate 27,792,302, forward strand.
ACAGTACTACACTATTAGTAGTAGTTTAGGTGTGGCACCTTGCGAATTGCACTTAAACGTTAGGCCGAATTCCCACGTCTTAGAGCATTTTGGTATCCTAGACATCTCTAATGATCAAGATAGGGAACTTTGGAAGAACAAATTGGTGATGGCGGACATCAAGAGAAGACGGATCATACAGAAGAGAAATGAAAAGCTGAATCATGACGTTAAGGTAGAAAGATGCGTCCAGAAAGGAGATTGGGTGTTCGTAAAGTGTCATAACAAGAGTAATCTCCTAGAAAAGAAGATCGCCAAGTTCTTTAATGTTTATCGAGGAACCTACTGGTGCTATAACGTTATCAATAGGGAAGTCGTAGAATTAATTGATCCAGAATCCGGAAACATCGTCGGAAAACAAAATCTTTCCAACATAAAGTTATGGAATCCTAGTGGAAGCACGAAGGACCATTGGATCAAGAAGTTACGAGAAAGGATCAATCCCCAGATGTTTTCTGCCATCATGAAGGAATGTCCAGAAAGAAGAGACGAAGAAGACTTGCGGAGCTCGGTCGAAGATATAGCAGATTCTTCATCAAAGATAGTAATGGACATCTCTAAAGTTCAAGTGGTAGAATCTTGGAATCTGCAATCTATTTGGAACGATCCCAATGTAAGGCATTTCGTCCTAGAAGGAATGGTTCAAACTAAGGAAAAGACTGATGAAGACGTCAAATCTCAGTCATTGTTCATTTGGAAAGATTGAAGTAATGGCGATTGCTCTGGTGAATATATGCTTATTGCCTATATACACATATATGTATGTATGAATTTTTTCTTTCACTTATTATGATGTATATCCTTTATAAATAATAATGTTTCTAATATGTGTTTTGTAAAGTTTTCATGTAATTTTTAAAATGGTCATGTCCTATGTATATTCTTACTTTTTCTTTGTTACTACCGAAATTTAAAAGGGTATGTATTAAAGTTTTGTTACTTGTTGATTTCTTTGCATGTATATTACGTATGGAGGAAATAACTGACCGACAGATAACCAAGGTCAAGCACCAAGAATTCAATCCTGTCTAGGATGGAAAAATCATCATCATGGCGAGATGGAAAGTTATAAACAGTTTTTGGACAATAAAGGATAAGGAAAAGCCGGAAGTGAAAATTTTAAACAAATATAATATATTAGCTTTCTTTGATTATGTTGCATTGGACGGTATAGTATGTGATTTTATATTTCAATAGTAGCAATATTGCTGATCATATCTATTCGTGTTTTTTTGTTATTAGGAACTTTACATAAACAATACTAAAAAACTACAAGGAAAGATTATCTTATATCCACAAATTTATGTATATTTTGTAATTATTTCTTTTTGGATTCCGTTCATGTGAACGAGTGTGAAGTTGGGTTCATGTGAAGTGGTTCGGTCCGCTTCTCGGGCGCCACTGTCACAAATATGATTTAGTGACATTTCTTATTATTTAATTTGCATTTGTTAAATTATCTCGTATTATTTAGTTCATTCTTATATATTCAAGTATTCAAGGTTATTTTGTGAGTTGGTTGAATGTGTATTTGTATGTGTGTCAATGTTCAATAGTATTGTAACGATGTAGTTATAAATAGCGGCAGGGTACAAAGCTCAACTTGTATGCAAGCGGTGCTCAAATTTCAACAATACACTCACACAGACAGGTTCATGCGCACCAAGAGACCTTCGTTGCTAGGCAACGGGAGAAAAATTCTGATTGGCTGAATCCAGTCACCTTATTCTTTTAGCAGCAAGAAAAGGAAAAGAATAAGAGCAGTGTTTTTGTCGCTTTGTGTGTAACTTCGTGAACGTGTTCCAAAGGAAGTGGCTTTTTGCGATCTTAAGATTTAATGAGCGCTATAAGACCTTTAAAGAGAAGTACAGCATAGAGGTCCGTCTACAGGGATATTCAAGATGTGGAGTCAACGTAGTTTTCGTCGCTGGATTTGAATGGGCAGTTTCTTGCTCTAAAAAAGGTAAAGGAAGACTAGACATAAGTATTCGAGATTAGATGCGCGGCTGTTATGGAAAACAAGGACATACGCTTAATATATTCAGAATCTTTAAACATTCGGAACTCAACTGTATTATCATTATTTGTTTGTTATTACTTCAATTCAACTAGTACCATTAAAATTTGTATTATTACTGGAACTTGACAATCTTCCTAGATTTCAACAACCTCTTCAAATTGTTGACGCAGCCCTTTCCGAAGTGTACGGAGACCACTCAGTACGGCGGGAAGGAGAAATTACCAGGGAAACAAATGTGTTGAGCTATTGCTCCATAAACTATAATAATTTATCAAATGTCTATCACACCTGAGGGAACAGTTCTCAATAGTTAAAGTGGACGAGGTGGCCCCTCAATGCCGTTTTCACCTTTAGGTCGGTGATAGTTCTTATCTCGTATTATTTAAAAATCCAAGAGATAAATCACAAATTAAACATTTAAGTTATCAACTAACTCCTGAGAATCCAAAATTTCCTCAAGAAAGTTTCAACGACGCAACAAAGTTACCATATGGATATTTCTTTATTGATTTAAAACAGGATACGCCAGATGAACTTCGTTTTCAAACTAATATCTTTCCTGATGATATTTATCATTACGTTTATGTTCCATCGAAATATAAGAAGAAGATGTGTTTATAATGTTTGTTTTAAACTGTGTTTCTTCATTCTGACAATATGTCTCCAAGAGTAAAACACGGAGATCTTCTTCGTACGCTGAGCAAAGCAAATCCTAAATTACGTAAAGCTCTACTGGCCAATGCAGACTCTTCAGTGATTCGAAGTATTTGTGAATGTTGTTATAATGTATTAAAAGGGAATGTACCTCTTACAAAGACACAGAAAGCAAGATTAAAGCGATACAAGAGGACGCTTCGATATCTTGTGAAGAAAGGAAACTCCATCCAAAAGAAGAAGAAGCATTTATTAGTGCAGCAGCAGGGTGGATTCCTACCGGCATTATTAGCTCCTATTTTAACTGGTGCATTATCAAGTTTACTATTCCGTTAGTACAATGGAACACGCAAAGAAGATGATTTTAGTTCCACCTGAAGTTCTGAATCGTATACAAACACCAGCATCATCATCATCATCAGCCCTGGAGAAACGTGAATCTAATTTGGATCAAGAAATGCAAGAGATTTTACAGTTATCATCGCTTAGTAATGAAGAAAAGTGGAATCAGTATAATAATATTCTTCAAAAATATTTACATTTAATACGAAAACAAGAAGAACCTGTGACACTTTCAATTACGTCAACTAAATCAGAGAAGCCTGAAGTAGAAGAAGAAATATTATTATCCATACCCAAAATGTTTCGTAAAAGAGCTGAATTACTACTACATAGAATGAAACATGATGATAATATCACGTGGGATAATAAAGGAACTGTTTACATCAGAGGTGATAAACTAGAAGGATCTCACATTGTAGATTTAATTTCTGATGTGTCGCGACCCCGGAAACACACAAATCCACCGGGATGGGAGAAATTTTGTAATTATTTATCTTCTAATAACACACCTCAAGAACTTATTGGAAATCCAAAACGTTTGTCATATATTTTACGACGAACTAAAGCATCACCAACAGCATCATCGTCAAGGGAAAAAATACCTCTGAAATCGTTTCCAGAAGACGACGAAGAAGCAGAAGAAGAAGAAGAAGAAGAAAAGGAAAAAGTAATATCTCCTATAAGGAAAAGGAAACGTGCCTGTAAACGTCCAGTATGGTCAAGGTGGAAACCGTAAACAGACAGTTAAGCAAGATTTACTACAACCCTTCACATCCTGCCTCGTTTTCAACTGTTAAAAAATTGTGGATAGCTACAAAGAAGAAAATTCCTATACATTGTATAAGAAGATGGTTACTGCAACAAACAACATATACGTTACACAAACCTGTACGTCATCGTTTTAAAAGAGATTTCTATGTAGTGAATAACATTGATGATGAGTGGGAAAGTGATATTAATGATCTTCAATCTCTTCATAAATTTAATGATGGGTATCGTTATATTCTTACAGTGATAGATGTGTTCAGTCGATATGTATGGGCTGTGCCATTAAAATCTAAAAGTACAAATGATGTCTTAAAAGCATTGCACATTGTGTTCAAAGACAGAAAACCAATTACATTCCGAACAGATAAAGGAAGTGAGTTTACTAATAAAACAATACAGAAGTACTTAGAGGACAACCAAATAAAACATATTACAACTAAAAATCCTGATAAAAAAGCTAGTATTGTAGAACGTTTTAACAGAACTCTAAAAGAAAAAAATGTGGAAGTGTTTTACAAAGTATCAAACGTATAATTATTTAAATGTATTACCTCTTCTTGTGAAATCATACAATGAAGGTTATCATTCAAGCATAAAGATGTCACCTGCAAATGTTTCTCAAAATAACCTATTACAAGTATGGCATAATCAATATGATAATAAAATAAAGAAGAAGAATCCAAATTTCTCAAAACATCTTAAGATTGGTGATACAGTACGAATTAGTAAAACTAAACGTACATTTGATAAAGGATATATGCAAAATTGGACTTGGGAAATATTTAAAGTGAAGAAGATAATACCAAGAGATCCACCTGTTTATGAAATTGAAGATTTAAACAAGGAACCACTGGATGGATTATTTTACAGAGAGGAATTACAACTGTGACGTTATCAAAGACATTTTACATAGATAAAATCATACGTACAAGAAGAAAAGGCAGCAGAAAAGAATATCTTGTTCATTGGAAAGGATATCCTTCTTCTTTCGATTCCTGGATACCTGCATCATCCGTAAAGAAGATCGAGAAGTACAATGGAACCTGATGGAGATTTTTACGTTACGCTTCCCAGTAATAGTTCTATGGAATATTTTCCTGACAACACCTTAACATCATACACTACGAAACTACATCAAAGAATGGAATTCCATGAAAAGTGGGAAGTGGCTATTGTTGAAATTCATTATCCTCATTCAATATTAAATATTAATGACGAAAATAATAAAATTTTTTACAAACCTGCAAAAAGTGATGAATGGAAATTTATAACTATTCCTGTACGTTATTACACTGACATATCAGAATTGATAAAGATAATAAATACGTACAACAGATTCACAAATTTACATATTTCTTATACTCGTGAGAGTAATACCTGTTTTATACGACGTCTTCATAAAGACATAGATGTAGACGTTGCATTATCACCAAGTGTTAGTGCGATGTTGGGGTTTGATCCAAGCGTTGATTTAAAGGATATGCAACAAGGCCAAAGCATTCCAAATTTACGTTTAGGACTTCCATCTACAATGTATGTGTATTGTGATATAATTCAATCTGTATTTGTTGGAGATACAGTAGCACCATTATTACGTATCATAAATATGAATCCTGTGAATCATACATTTGGAAGTAGTGTTATAGAAATTTTTAATCCTCCACATTATGTGCCTATACAGAAGATGCATTTTGAACACATCAAAATAGATATAAGAGATAGTACAGGCTCTCCACTGGCATTCACTTTCGGAACTGTATGCGTTAAACTACATTTTCGACCAGTGCGTCAACATCGACAAATATGAATAATCCATATTTACAATATTATCAAAAACAAGCTCTTTTTGGAACTGGAAACGTTTATGTTGGTTCCCCTTATCAAGTTGGACATGGTATTGGAAGTTTCCTTGGAGGATTATTTCGTTCTGTCATGCCACTAGTAAAACAAGGAGCTAAAACAGTAGGAAAGGAATTATTAAAATCTGGAGCAAACGTTATTACTGACGTCGTCATCGATAATCAACCTATTAACGAATCCTTTCATCAACGAATGGGTGAAGCGAGATCCGTCTTGCAAGACAAAGCAAAAAATAAACTGAAATCTATGCTAGGATCTGGATATCAACGAAGGAAAAGAAGAATTACACATCATTCCATCTTTAACCCTTCATCATTACACATCATCAAGCGCAAGATAAGAAGAAGAGCAAGAGGAAACGTACACAGAAAACAAAGAAAAATCAGTCTTATAAGAAGAGGAAGTTATCACACGATATCTTTGATTAAATCATTACCATTATGGCTTTCTTACATCATCAATCCTGCGAGTGTGTAAAAAGTGAACTAGATATTTTTTCTACAAAACCAACGCAAACCAGTATATTGGATAATCATGTTGTTACATACAAACCAATCAGTTCACTAGCTGATAATGCTCCTATAGAGTTTGTCATCCCAGGAACAAGTGATGAATACATAGATCTACCACATACTCTTCTTTACATCGAAGCTCAAATCGTTAAGCCTGATGGATCAGCATTTGGTGAAAGTGATAAAGCTGTGGCTCCTATTAATGACTTTTTAAATTCTATGTTCAGTGAAGTGGAAGTGTATTTAAATAACAAACTGATTTCATTTCCATCTCATAAACATCCATATCGATCATACATTGAAAAACTGTTAAATTATGATGATTCTGCTAAAAATACTCATCTTCAATGTGCATTCTGGTTTCAAGATACTGCTGGACATATGGATCCAACATCTAGAGGTAATAGAGAATTTCAACAACGTTATGAATTAACAAAAAAAGTGCAAAATTCGACATGCTTGGACATCTTCATTGTGATATTTTTAATCAAGATAGTAGAGTACATATGTAGGTTCTGCCCCACTTTCCCCCTTCCACCCCCTAACTATCAAAAAAATTACAAACCCGCCACTGACCATAGTACTTAAACAAAGTTACAGAGTGCAAAGTAGATTGAGTATTGTATCTTGTGCGCTTGCTTTTATCACATTTAGAATCAAATCGCGGAAATCAATGTAATTATAACAAAAAAGGAATTAATTATTTTGGATATTTTATATTTAATAAATCATGAAAAAGTGCATAATTTGTGGAGAATTAAAGCAATACCAAGAATTTGCTCGAAATGGAAACAAGAGGTCTGATAATTGTAAAAGATGTTATAAAGCAGAGAATCTCAATAAATAAGCTGAACAGGGTTTAAAATATTCTGGGCCGTTGATAAATTATTCACTCTCATCAATAGAACGAGTGATGGAAATACAGAATAAAATGTTAGAGCATGACTTTATAAAAATAATGTATCAATTCTTTAAGGATGCAGATACACCATTTATGATTCTAAGACCTGCTACATTATCAGAATGTAAGTTTGTAGATCCAACATATAACCCCGTAGGTTTTACATTACCAGCACCACAAGTTATTTTATTTAAAGATATAATACGTGTTGGTTTCCCGCCACATCTTTCTAGAAGGAGCTATACTACATCTTGTTATGACTTAACTAATGAAGGAAATATTAATAATAAGTGTGTTGTATGTGGAATTCATGCATATTATAATGAGAACTTTTGTTCCATATCCCATATAAAACTTCATGATTGGATACAAAAAAGATTGCCAGAATTTAAAGAAAAGGGATATAATATCACTAACTATAAATCACCACTAGATGACTAGCATAATTACTAAGCACTTTCTTTGAATATTTTTTTCTAACATTAGTTGACTAGCACATAAGAGCTCAAGAAACTAATGCAAAGTATTCCCATAACTACAATGTTAAAGTGAGATCGCATAGGCTTTTATGATATTTAAAATCATAAAAACTTACATCTAAAACTTATAACTTATAGTGCTGTCTTTAATTTAACAGATACTTTTTGTTTGATTAAAATCGATTCACAAATGCCCGAGTAATAATAAGATGAACTTTAGATTGAATAAACGCACAGCCACAGTATATATATATATATTTTCATTCATCCAACTCACTGATACATGCACACACAATCCAGTTTGCTTGGTGAGAATAAAAAAATAAGTTGCATTAAAGCCAAGGTTAACTACTTCCATTGTAATTCAGAAACCCATATGAGGAAGATTTTCCATGCAAGCTGCGAACGTGACTTCCATATAAACATATGTAAAGGAGAACTTGTTTCTTTTTAAGTCACAAGTTGCATTCCTTCAGGCAGTCTTTCTTTCTTTTTAGTAATCAGGCAGTATATGGAAGTCTAGTAATAACAACACCAAAACTGTCACGTCACGTTAGATAGTCACGTTATGCAGTTACAATTTTCTCTCTCTTCGCAGTCGAAAAATTTTTAAACTTTTTTAAACTTCTTAGTTGTAACGTGATGATTTTTACTTTCACGTGACAAACAGGGTTGGAAACTAATTCTTTTTAACATGTTTTTCCAGAATTGTTAAAATTATGAATTAAGCTCTGAAACTTACAAATGAACTAGTACTAAATAAGGTAAACATGATAATTTTTTGGAAACCCTAACATCAATGGCGGCTCATGAGGGAAAAATATCTCCAGATCTTTATAACTTTGTGGTTTATTAACCGATTTTCAAAATTCAAACGGCAATCGATAGAGAAAGCAATTGAAATGTTTTTGAATATATTGTGGGTTGCATACCTCTAAGGATACTATTCCGAATTTGTCATATCTCCGTTGTTTATTAACCGATTTTCAAAATTCAAACGACATTCAATAGAGAAATAAATTTACTATCTATTGAATGTCTTATAAATTGCATAACTCAAAGGATATAATTACAAAAAATTCAAATAAATCCCTTATTTATATATGTATCTTTAAAATTCGAATGACATTATGTTCTGTATATCCAAAGGTTTTAGTTTTTATAGTCTGATACTATAAAAACACTTAAAATTACAAGTTCGGATATTGATAATGAAATCATAAAAACACTTATACACTTAAAATTACAAGTTTTATTTTTTGGATTCATTTCTAAAGTAAAACTGATGTATTTTGTAACCATTATCTAAATCTTTCAAACCTTCATACTTAACAAACAGCTTATACTTTTTCAAATCTTTCAATACTTGCTCAGTTTCATCATTATACCTTTGTGGTAATAACGTCTTATATTTCTCATCTAAATGTACTAAAACTCTTTGACCATAACGCTGTGTTTGAATCAATTTCCATAATGTTATCTCGTACGCTTTACCTTTTTCTAACTCATCTATGCGAAGGAATCTCAATGCTTTAACATCATTTTTTCTATTCAAATAATTAGCCATAGTTTATTTATTATAAGTAAAATGTTCGTTTTATGAGAAATTCATAAAACCAATCCTCATTTACATACATAAAATTTACATAACATTTACATAGAGAACTCAACAGTTGGATAATTATCTTTTAAACCAGTGTATTTGATTTTTATTCCATCTTTAACGATCTCATCAATCATTTTATCTGTTAAGTGTTTTGTAAATCTAGGTGGAAGAAATACCTTAAACTCTTCACATTCAACTAAAATGCTCTTCCCAAACTTAGTTTTAATCTTTTCCATTTTCACAATCTTATATTCTGTATTTAATTCTAATTCTCTTAATCCAATAACTTGTTTTTGTTCAAGACTTCCAAGTTTATTTAAAAGCTCAATATGACTTGACATCGTATTTATTATATAGAAAATCGACGAACACTCTTCAATTTTTATCTTCACCAAAAAATATTTATTCATTTTTATCAATTTTGTTTATGGAAAAACTTTAATACATTTAACTATCTAAAACTCTTCTACTACTTTCTCATTCTTAGGGTCATATGTAAAGTTCTTTTGTCCAATTAAAATCGCATAACATATAGTATTAGCAGCCACAGCCTCTGCAAAGTCTACTACAATCTTTATGTTTGTTCTCTCATTTACCGATACATTCTTCCTCTTACTACAATTAATCACATACATTGGTCTATTATCTATAAACTCTTTAGGATCATAGTACATTTCGGTATTGCCACATGTTATTCTCTTAAATGCAGTATAATCTTCGTACATCTTAAAATAATCCTTGTTAGCAATATCTAAGTTTCTTGATTCTTTTGGAAATACCTCATTTCTTCCATTCTTAAGATAGATATTCTTTACCTTACAATGATCAAATTTACTTGCATCTGCTGTTTGTTTGCCACTTCTATCAGTTTGGAACATTACAATTACAAAATCAAGCATATCAAATTGTCTAGAATTAAATTGAGTAGTAACATCAAACTCCAAGAAAGAACCTACAACAGTCTTTTGAACACATTGATAAGTATGGAATGAAAACATGATTTTTGGTTCTTTAAGAATATTCAACTTTAATTTGTTTTCATAATTAGATTCGTATTCAACAATAGGCATTCTTATCTCCATACTTTTTATTGTTATTTTTCCATCATGAGGAGCTGCTGCACCTGCTCCTGATCCAGTCCATTTATACAAGACATCGTTATTGTTGTTAGCTTTTGTAAATGTTATTCTCAATCCACCTTTCCACATAAACTCTTTATAATCACTTAAAAAGCCAGGAATTAATCTTAATGGATATAAAACACTAAAGTCCTTTCTTAGACCAAGTTTATCATCTGTTTCAAATCCTGCTTGTTTTAGATATTCAACTTCTGGTTTGGAAATCTTTAATGTTCCGATAGCTGTTGATGTTATTCCTGGTAGCTCAATCTTATCTATAACAACACCATGCTTTCTAACCTCAATTTGAGAAAAGAAGAATGGCAAGAAGTTATCTACAAGTTTTATAGTATCATATGCACCAAATGTTCCTCCGACTGATGCACCAACAATTTCAAAAGTCATATGACAATCTGCTTTGTGTGGATGTATAAAGCCATCCCCCACGTCGAAATCAAACTCAATATCTTTGTTAGCTTCATTCAAATTATTAAATGTTCTTGTGTTAGCTTTAAAGCTTTGTAACTCGTAACTCTCAACACTATCCATTTATTATAAAGAAAATCTTGAAACAACGCTTTTATGGGATATACCCATAAAAGAAACATACATAATAACAATTAAAAACTTATAATCCCCATCCTAACTTAACCTTAGCATTCATAGCAGTACCAACCCCAAAAGCAGCTAATCGTTCACCAATTGACGCATCACTACTAAATACTCTTTTCCATGCTTTACTTTCTAGTTCCTTATCTGCAATATGTCTTGACTCTGTATCTTTATTATCTCTGTAGTATATATCATGTTCTTTACAAGCCTCATCTAATGGGTTAATACCTTTATCACCTCTTTCTAATCTTTCTTGTAGCTTAGTTCCCGGACCACAATACGAAAATCCTGGAATATGTAATTCAAATGGGAGTTTATTAATCAAATCATTTACTAATCCTTTTCCAAGCTTCTCGTCATTCCAGAATCTTGGTGGTAATGTATTTAAGATCTTAATCAAATAACCTATACCTTTTGGATCATTAGGAATAAATTGTGAAAGCTTATTATTAATCATACTCACTATACCTACTTTCTCATTATAAAAGTTATTATTACCAGCCTTTTCTTCTCCATCTATAACTATTAACCGATCAATTAACTTTCTCACATCATCCATCCATATATATTCTTTAGGTATCTCTGTATATTGTTTAATTCCTTCACCAGTCCTTTTAGGAGTTGGAGGTAAAGATGGTTTAATATAATTATCCCAAATAGGCTTGATAATATTAATGTACTTAGAACCCCTATTAGATGCTACTTTTTTATCTCGATTATATTTTTGGAAGGCAGCATCTGATTCTATTATTATTTCCTTGTACTGTTCAAAATCATCATCATCATAATCTTCAATGGTTTTATTAGTATTCATCGTTAACAATTCCCATAAACCTTCTGTTCCCTTATAAGTTTTACCATTAATTATCAAATCATCACCATTCACTTTAACTTCAGAATTTCCTATCTTATTTATTATTTTTCCATCTTCTTCTACAGTTCTTATTCCAAACACACTATCATTTCTTTTACTATAATATTTCGTTGCAATCTTACCAAATGATTGTGCTGTTGTTAAAGGCTCTACTCCTTCCACTTTGTCTTTAATTTGTTTTCTCATTTGTTTTATTTCTCCCGTTATAGGCGTATCACTACTACTTGGAGAACTATCATAAGTTATCTTTTTAGGTGTTTCTAGTAGACTGGGATCTATTGAAACCGTCTTATGTACAACTGGAACAAGTTCAGTTATTAGATTTTTATTTTGTTCTGCTACTTCTTTGATCTCACTTCCTAAGTTTTGAATAGCATCAATTACAGGTTGTTCTTGTGTCTTAAATTTATCATATATACCTGCTCTTTCTTTCTTCCAAGATTTGAAGCCCTTTATCAAGAACTCCTTTAACTTGATATTCTTATTAATATCTTTCTCATCCATTTATTATATAGAAAACGAACAAACGTCAAAGAACATAAATAAACGTCAATAAACGTCAAAGAACATAAATAAACGTCAAAGAACATAAATAAACGTCAATAAACATCAAACGTTTAAGAAGTGTTTTATCTTGTTCCTATACTTACCATTGTTTACCTTCCTTGTCATATCAATTACTATAAAACCATAATCTTCTTGCCAACATTTTGAACATATCTCTTTAAATTTATCATAAGACATATCTCCTCCAACAAACTCATTATACACATGTTTAAGATTAGTATCATCTTGTCTGAATATGCATAGGAAGTTAACGTTATCTCTTATAAGCTGTTTAGGTACTTTTGAATATGTTTGTGCAAGATAGAAACAGTCTAAATGTCTATGCCTACCTCTTGTAAAGTAATTTCTAACAGTATCTTGATTTTCCAAAATGTAATCGTCAAACACTACTACAGAGTATTTTTCACATTCATCAATAGGTACAATAGAATCATTACCGCTTAAGAACGTTGCTATTTGTTTCTTAAACTTTAGTTCTGCCTTTTCAAATCGATCTTTCAACTGCTCATACTTTGGCTGATTCATGCTTTTAGAATATATATAGAAGTAATTATTGTTTAACCAACCTGGCTGTAATAAAAAATTAAATAACAAAAACGTCTTACCACACCCCGATGAACCTACGATAAGACAACGAATATCATCAGGTATAAGCTCTCCATTTCTTTTCTTAACTGTTGTTTCTTTTATCATCTCTTTTACATCCCAATTAATAGTTTTCTTACTCATTTATTATAGAGAAAATCGACTCTTTTATGATCTTATATCTTTAAGTTGTTCTCTGATCTTAAGCAACGTATCTTTTATATATTCGTTATCCATTTCACCATTTAATGTTATTATCATCTCTAACTGTTCTTTAAATGAGTTAATACAAGTGACAATGGTTTTATATTCGTCTTTTCTTTAGCTTATGTTTAACTTAGAAGACAAACCTGTTATTATAGCACTTCCAGTTGCAAGAGACGTTGTTAATATTGAGTAAATTGTTACAGGTATAAAAATATTAATAAATCCAGTTGTCGCAGAAAGTATGACTGATAACGTGATCAAAGTGTAGTATGCATATTTAACAATTCGTAGTTTTCTCTTTTTCTTCTTTAAACTGTATTCTAACTTTTGAATAACATCTTCTATTAACTTGATTACTTTCTCTCTTGGAATATCTCTAGGTAAATCAAACTCATTCATTTATTATATAATAAATGGCTAAGGTATTTAAGTTAACGAGGGATACTTCTGTTTTAAAGAAGAAACTCCATTACGAATTAGACAACAGTAGCAACTATTTAAGTATAGGACTAGTTGGGTTTTACAGTACATATTTAATTCCAAACATAACAAAAGAAAAAAACAGTTTCTCATATGGTAATAGACAAGTTTTTATACCAGAAGGGCAATATAATTTAAAATCACTTAATGAATATTTAAAATCTCAATCTATCAACATAACATTATCAGAAGATCATTTAAGAAATAGAGTTAAAATTGAAACTGATAGTAATGATGTTACAATTGGGAGTATAGGTACTGTCCTCGGGTTTAATGTTTTTGAAGTTTTAGAAAAGAACAAAACACATATTGGAAGTAAGTTGCCAAAGTTTCATCCGTTTGATACTATAAATATTCACTGTAATATAGCAGATGGCATGTTTGTTAAAGATACAGAATATACATATAGGCAAACAGGAATTTTAGCATCATTTAAAACAGATGCTGAGTTCAAACATAGTATTATTTACGAGCCTACTTATCCATTATTTTCCCTATATCCAAAGACAAGGTTGACAATTTTGAGATAAGGATAAAAGATGAGAATGATTCCTTAATTGATTTTGGTGGAGCAACAAGAACTGTATTTTTATAAACTAACATTTTCTCTTAAATAAATAGGAAGATGTGTTCTATTAAAGGTTGTATGTTTAGTGTTCCTTATAACGAACTAAAGGATTTAAATATTGATCATGTATTAACAAAGAAACAACTCAGTGATAAATCTAAGAAAATTAAAGAAGGTAAAGGAATGGATTTAACTTTAACTACTGCACAAATGAAAAAGATTAAGAAAGAGCATATGGGTGGTTTTATCTTTACAATTCCAGCCATTTTAGCAGCTTTAGATGCAGTCGGTTCATTAGCAGGTGGTGCAGCAGCGATTACTAAAACTGTACTGGATGCTAAGAAGAATAAACAAGAACTTGAAGAACAAAAAAGACACAATATGGCATTGGAAGAAAAGCAAGGAGCAGGTAAACCAAAGAAATCAAAAAACTAAAACCATTGACCAACTTCGATATAGAGAGGTTGGTTAAAGAATTAAAGATAAAACAATTTAGAGGTGTATTTATGAGTGATGAACTTCCACAAAAACCCTATATAAATGAATGTGGTGTAGTTAACTTTGATAAATCAGAAAACATTGGTACTCATTGGACATGCTATTGGAAAGATAACAACATAAAGTACGTGTTTGATTCTTATGGTGGTGTTCCTCCTAAATAACTAGTACAATATCTTGGTATCGAAAACTTATTTTACAATGACGAACGAATACAAGACTTTAACTCAGTTATATGTGGTCATCTTTGTGTTAAGGTTTTAAATCTTCTAAATCAAGGGTATTCTTTTAGTGATGTTATGTATATGATTAAAAATGATTAAATATTATTAAGTTTAAGTACTTTTATGGTTTATATTCATAAAAGTTTTGTTTTAAGATAAATATGGAAGCTATACACAATAGATTTTTAGATTATTTTGAGAAGCATGAGAATGAACTAGATGCACTAGTTAGATTTTATTTTAATTGGTATTTTCGGGATGTTAGTAAGATAGACTTAAAAGATAGAAACAACGCATATACAGTTGTTCAGTTATGGAAAATGTTAATACCTAAATTTTTGTATACGGAAGAAGAGTTGGTAAAGTTATATCCAATAATTACCTTAAAGGAGTTGTTGAAAAATTATAGTTGATTGAGTTGATTTTGAGTTTAACGTCCCGTTCAGCAGCGAGGCTATATGAGACGTGGACCTACTGATTAACGTGGAATCCGAACCACATGAGCTCCCGCCGGGAATCGAACCCGGGCCTCCCACGCCAAAGGCGCGTACGCTAACCGCTTAGCCACGGAGGAGCTCTGAAAAATTATAGTTCTAGACCATTAAAATGCAGTAATTGTGGAAGTAAGTCATTAACAAAAGGTAGGGGTACATATATTTGTGATAATTGTTCTGTAGCGAATGGTTTTGTTTACAGTACTTGTGAAGGAATGAGAGCTTGCGTAAGAAAACCATGGTATGATACTATAAAAAGATTTAAGTTACAGTTATCTCGTTTACAAGCTTTACAGTATAGAATTATTCCTAAAGAGGTGTTCAAGGTGTTAAATGATGAATTTAGAGATATATCAAAACATTTAATATCAACAAAAGATGTTCTAGAAGTATTAAAGAAAAACAAATACACAAAATATTATGATGATGTTTATTTAATACACTATCACCTTACCGATCAAAAACCATTAAACTTACAACATATGGAAGAAACACTTATAACCGACTTCGAAAACTTATACAAAACCTTTAAAGAACAGTATCCAAAAAGAGTATTGTTTATTAACTTAAAATGTGTATTGTACTATGTGTTGAAAAAGCACGATGTTCATGTTGATATTGATTTTAAACATTCATCTAAACAAATAGAGATGTTAAAGAAATGTTTTGAAAAATTAGGATGGACATTTTCTGTATAATAAATGAGTATGGATATATTTGGTAATGTTAAAGATAGAAAAGGTGATGTTGATATTAGTGAAGAAAAATTAAAATTGTTGGAGAATTTAAATGATATTGTTAGCGTAAGTCAACTTAGATCAATAGAAACCCAATTAGAGAACGATAGAAAACGATTTGAAGATGCATTAGAAACGTTACAAGACACATACATAAAGAAAGAAGATTTTCAAAAGATTAGGATGGATACTACTAAATTGATTATGCAGAAAGAAACTGTACCTCTCCTATATCGATTAAGAGCTAAAAACGTTAAGGAGCCAATCTTTAGAATATTTAATCTCTCTAACGGTTACAAATTTCTCTATAATGGGAAAATAATGCACATGGAATTAAGTTTGGATAAATACTTTTTAGACATATATTTAGGTGATACTTTGATTGAAAATATACCTTTTGATTTTAAGAAGAATGATATAATAACGATTAAACCAAATAAAAATTCAGCTATGGAAGAAGGTCAATTATTGTTTGTTGTGATGTACATAGAAAGAGAGCTTTCCTAAAGACGTTTGCTATATAATAAATATGGATATTTTTGGTAATGTATCTAATGCTATTGATAAACAAGATCTTGTAACATTAGAACAGCTTGAATTAGTGAAAAAAGAGTTTAATTTACTTACAAGAAAAGAAATTGTTGAAGTTCCATGTCGATTGGCAGAAGATGATCTTGGGAAACTAGTCTTTTTTGTACATAATTTAGCTGCTGCCTACAAATTTCTTTATAGAGGTAGGTTAATGCATATAGAATCGAGTTTTAATAAACATCTTATAGACTTATTTTTAAATGACGTTTTAGTTGAAAGTTTTCCATTACACTTTAATATAAATGATCAGTTAGCAATTAGACCATCTAAAGATTCTGAATTGAAAGAAGGTAAGTTATTATTGATTATTATGTATGTAGAAATAGAAGATGAAAACGAATCAAGTGATGATGATGATGATAATGTTAAAAGTATAGTATTAGGTAATGATAAATTTTAATTTTTTTGTTGATTTTCTATACAATAAATAATGATGATGTATTGTGTTAAGTGTAAGAAGTTAACAGATACGGAGAAAGATACCATTAGAATTGAACAAACAAAGAATGGAAGATATCTAAAGAAAGGTATTTGTTCTGTATGTGGTGTTACTAAAACTCAATTCGTTAAAAAGCCCGATTGACTATATGAAGGTAAAGGTATTAGAGAAGACATTATAGAAGAAATTCACAAACCATCTAGAAAAAACTTTGACAGATTAAGTGTAGTTATAAAAGGTATCGATGATCTTTGGCAAGCTGATCTTGTTGAAATGGATAGTGGAGTATTAAAAGGTGTTTATAAATTAAATAAAGGTTATAAGTATCTGCTAACGATTATAGATGTGTTCTCGAAATATGCATTTGCTGTTCCTGTTAAAGATAAAAGTGGTAAGAATGTTACAGAAGCATTCGAATCCATATTAAGAATGAGAAAACCTAATAACTTACAAACAGATCAAGGTAAAGAGTTTTATAATAAAGAGTTTAAGAAGTTAATGGATGAAAAGAAGATTAATCACTACTCAACCTATAGTGGTAAGAAAGCTTCTGTTGTTGAGAGATTTAATAGAACACTTAAACAAAACATGTGGAAAAGGTTCACAACACAAGGAAATTATAAATGGATAGAGATATTACCAACACTGGTTAGTGAGTATAATAATAGAGTACATAGAACAATTGGTTTAAAACCTATAGAAGTTAATAAGAAGAATGAGCAAACAATATTGGAGAAAGTGTATCAAAAAGAATATAAGCGTGTTAAGCCCAAATACAAGTTAGGTGATCATGTTCGTATAAGTAAATCGAAAGGGTTATTTGAGAAAGGATATACACCTAATTGGTCAACAGAAGTATTTGTTATTAGTGAAGTTATTCCATCTAATCCGCCTACATATAGAATTAAAGATTTAAAAGAAGAGGAAGTACAAGGTAGATTTTATGAGCCAGAACTATTAAAGACGAAACATAAAGATGAATACTTGGTGGAAAAGGTGTTAAGAAGGAAAGGTGATAAAGTATATGTTAAATGGCTAGGGTTTGATGATTCGCACAATAGTTGGATAGATAAAAGTAATGTTGTAGTGTAAAATATAAATGTTTGTCTTTTATGGAATAATAACCATAAAAGCTAATCAAAAATGAAATAAATAATTATTTTTAAATAATAAATATGAGTACTATGGATAATTCGTATAGTTTAAATGATATTTGTTATGAGCAGATTAAGAGTAATTATTGGTATGGTGTTTTTGGTGATTTCAAGTTGATTATAGATAAGAGTACAGGATACTTCAATGCTACTAAACTGTGTCAAGATGGTGGTAAAGAGTTTAAAAATTGGTTTCAAAATAAAGAATCTAAAGAACTAATAGCATACAATTCCAGCGCTGGTAAGCCAGCTGTGGAAATTATTAGAAAAGTAGCAGGTGGCAAAGGAGAAATATGGAATGAATTAAGAGGAACACATGTTTGTAAAGAACTGATTCTAGATATATCTAGATGGTTATCTCCAGAGTTTTATCTTAAATGTAATCAAATCATTATTAACTACTTCGTTAAAGACTTTCAACATCTATACCTTACTAACAACGATCAACTTCAAACAAGACTACAAGAAATAGAACAACAAATGAATGAATTACGTATAAACAATGAGAAACAAGAAAAGGAAATAAATCATCTTAAAACAATCGCAGCACCATATACAGATGATATTTCAAAAGATAATTGTCTAATCATATATAAGAAGAACAAACCTAATGATCCTTTCCCTTATTATGCTATTCGTTGTCAGAAGAGAAGCCTATATAAGCCTCTTAATGAAGCAGAAGAAAAATATCCGAATCATGTAATAATATATGAAAAGTTTAGAGATCCTAACAGTATTAAGCTATTCAACCTAATGCAACAAGAACTAGATATTCGTAAAGGTAAGGGCAATGAGTTTTGGACGCCACTATCAGAAGAAGAATTGATTAAAGAAATTGATTGTTTATATGATAGGTTATTATCTGATAATTAAGGTTAATATTAAATAATTAAAGTTACAACTTTTATGATATAATCATAAAAGATAATTAAGGTTAATATTAGATAATTAAGGTTACAACTTTTATGATATAATAGTCATAAAAGGTAATTAGTTAAACATTAAACAAACCATCTTCTGTAACATTGAACGCTAAATTCAATATACTACCTAAATCGGGATTATTATGATATTTTCTTATTATAACTCTCCAATTTACGTAATGTCTAAATAAATATATAAACTCTATAGAGAGGCGTTGAAAAATTGAAATGTTATGCCAATGAACTCTGTCTTTAAACTCTGCAATAAATCCTTCTGTTAAATTTTGAAACAATGAAATTATTTCCCAATCTACTTTGTCAGCGTAATCTCTTATAAGGTTTTCTGATAATTGTTGAGTTCCAGATAAGCGCCACCAAGAAACTTTATCTGCATGTTTTCGTATAAAGGCTTCAGAGAGTTTGCTTCCATAAGATATAGCATCAAAATCAACTTTATCTATAAACTCATTAATAAATTCTTCAGATAGCTTTTGGTTATACGATACTTCTTTCCAATCAACTCTATCTGCAAATTCTCTTATAAAGTCTTCTGATAAGTTTTGGCTTCCTGAAATAATCTCCAAATCAACTTTATCAGCTAATTCTCTTATAAACTCTTCCGATAACTTTTTCCATAAACATATTTCGCTCAAATTAACTTTCTGCAGATATTTGCGTATGAAATCTTCTGTAATGTGATCATAGTTATATTCCTCCTCATAATCATCATAACCTATAGATAACCATTGTTCATTAGTCAGTGAATCTAATATCTCATCAGACAAATTCATAACATTTGCATAGAGAATGTTTTGTATAAGAAATGAGTTGTTTTCTTTAGTGGCTTTCTTGAACAAATGATCTAACATACCTATGGATACGCTAAAATTTATTTTGTCTTCATCATTATAACCACCAATATCTAAATATTTACATACACAATCAAATATAGGTTTGTAAGATAATATTTCCTTAGCACTAGTCATGTTTGTTTTTTATTCTTAGATTTTTAAATTTATTTCATTTTTGTTGGTTTTCTATATAACAAATATGGAGAAAGAATTTGATTTATTACATGATGGACTTAAACTTATTCATCATGATCTCAAACTCTTAGCAACACTACTAGAGAAGCAAATACTGTTAAAGGAAAAAGAGTTATTAGTAATGCAACAAAAAACATCTGATTTGAATAGTGATGATGAATATAAATATGGTAGTGATGATTATGATGATGATGATGATGAGTAAGTTTACAAAAATGATTTAATTTTAATATGTGTATATGTGACTTTGATGGGTTATTCTCATCAAAGTCGTGTTCTAATACAACGCGTGATATGTAGACAATGGCAGGAGTGTACAATGTTAAGCGTTGTATTAGGATATATGGAACTAAAATAGTACAAAAATGAAGTAAAAAATTTTGGTGTAAGTAAAAATTGAATAGTAGAATTTTCTACATAATAAATAAGATGAGTGATTATAATAGATTTACTGTAGTAGAGTTAAGACGACAATGTAAAGAAAAGGGAATCAAAAGATATTCCCGATTAAGAAAAGCAGAACTAATAAACCTTCTTAAACAATATGATGATGAGCAAAGCAGAAGACAGATTAGAGATATATTCCCATTTAAAGAAGAAGTAATTGAAGAACCGAAGCCAACACGTATACCCATAAAAGTAGAATTAGAAGAAACAGCATTCAAGAAGCGTTTACAAACTATTAAAGTTGAAAACATAGGTGGATATAAAGACCCAATAAAATTTTTAGATACAAGTGGAAGAGTTGCTATTAACAAAATCAAAGAGGAATTAAAATTTCATCCAGTTAAAGTAAACCTTGTTCTCATTTGTGATTATATAAAAGATAAAGAAATACAAGAACGCAATTTCAAAACATCAAACGAGAGAATATTAGAATCAACTGACTTAAGTGAATATATATCTTATGCAAAACAACAACTTAGAAGAGAAATGGAAGAATTTCAAGGCCGAGGATCAGGATGGACATTACATCAAATTAAACACCTAGAAATCAGATTAAACAAGTATGTACCATTAAGAGCTTCTTCATATATTGAACTTCCTAAACCAATTAAAGATAAGAAAGCTGTAATGAATATTCAAAATAAAGATAATAAATGTTTCTTATATTCTATTGCAAGTTATTTAAAACCTATTGATAAAACCGTTTCAAAAAATCCTCAAAGACCCTCTCATTATAAACAACTTGTTAATGAATTACAAAAGAAATATTGTGATGGTATTGAGTTTCCTGTACAGTTAAAAGATATAGTTAAATTTGAAAAAAGAAGTAATATCTCTATCAATGTTTACAGCTATGACAAGAACTATAATGTATATCCACTTCAAATCACAAAAAATAAGCAGGAAACTCATATCAATTTATTATATGTAAAAGATGAAAAAAACAGTCATTTTTGTTGGATAAAAGACCTATCACGATTAATAAGAAGTCAAGTGACAAAACATACTGAGAAGTTATACTTTTGTGATAGATGTTTAACAAGACACTTTAGAAATGAGAAGCAGTTGCAAAAACATGAATTAGATTGTAAAGAGCATGAGGCTGTTAGAATAGAACTTCCTAAACCATATGACAATCAAATAAAGTTTCAAAACTATAATCGATCATTAAGAGTTCCATTTACGATAATAGCTGACTTTGAATGTATCTTATGTAAGTTAAAAATAGAGCATAATTGTAGTAAAACAGTAAAATATCAAAAGCATAAGCCAATGAGTTTTTGTTACTATGTCAAATATTCAAATGGGGACTATAAAGCTCCTGTTAGTTATATAGGTCCAGATGCTGCGAAAGTATTTATTGAAATGTTACAAAAAGAAGCAATAGAAATTATGGAAATATATAAAAGGGTAGTTGATATGATCCCGCTTAGTGACGAGGAAATAGAAGTTTATAACAGTTCAGATACTTGCCATATATGTGAGAAAAACTTGAATGACTTACCACCAGCTGTTGAGAAAAAAATAAATATACTGAAGAAGAAAATACAGTTCTACAAGGATAAAGATGATATGAGTGAAAAAATAGAAGAATGGAAGCATGACTTAAAAAAGTGTTTGTATAAGATAAATAAAAATAAAGCAAAAGTAAGAGATCATGATCATTTAACTGGAAAGTTTAGAGGTGCAGCTCACAGTTATTGCAATTTAAACTATAAAAATCCCAACTTTGTTCCTGTATTTCTTCACAACTTAACTGGTTATGATCGCATTTGTTTATTAGGGAGTTAGCTTATGATAAACAGAAAATTAAACTGATCGCTAATAATGAGGAAAGGTACATAACATACGAAAAATATGTAAAAGCAGGACCAGAAAAAGATGGAATAAATTTAAGATTAGTTGATTCATTTAGATTTATGTCAAAGAGTTTAGCAGAGTTAACAAAGAATCTAAAGCCAGAATAATTTCGAGAAACATTGAAGTTTTTTCCAATTGATAAGCTTGATCTAGTTACTACAAAAGGCGATTATCCATATGACTTTTATGATTCATTTGAAAAATTGAAAGAACCTGTTCCATTATCTCCAGATAAATTTACAAACAGATTAACAGGAGATAAAATGAGTCCTGAACGTCATAAGCTTCATGTACGA
Organism: Thermobia domestica; assembly: GCF_964235325.1. Lineage (NCBI taxonomy): Eukaryota > Metazoa > Arthropoda > Insecta > Zygentoma > Lepismatidae > Thermobia > Thermobia domestica. The sequence goes on from NC_137458.1 coordinate 27,815,203, forward strand.
GTTTGTAAAGAATTCGATCTGAAAATAGGGGAAGATTTAACTGAACATTATAACAAAACAGATGTCCTTCAATTAACAGATATATTTGAAAACTTTAGAGATGTGTGTTTAAAGGCATATGGATTAGATCCTGCTTGGTATTATACAGCACCAGGTCTATCGTGGGATGCAATGTTAAAGATGACTAAAATTAACTTAGAAATGTTAACTGATTATGATAAAATACTAATGTTAGAAAAGGGTATACGAGGAGGAATCTCACAATGCAGTAAAAGATATGTAAAAGCTAACAACAAATATATGCAAGATTATAATAAGGATGAGTGTTCAACATACCTAGCATATCTAGACGCAAACAACTTATATGGATGGGCTATGAGTCAATACATGCCTTATAAAGATTTTAAGTGGGTTAAACCTTACATAGATATAATGAACATTCCGGATGACTCAGAAACTGGTTACATATTAGAAGTAGATTTAGAATATCCAAAGCATTTACATAACAAGCATTCTGATTTACCATTAGCTCCAGAGAACATGTGTCCACCCGGCTCAAAACAATCGAAATTATTAACAACGCTTTACAATAAGGAAAGATATGTAATTCACTATAGAAACTTAAAACTTTATATGTCACTTGGAATGAGATTGAAGAAAGTGCATAGGGTATTAGAATTCAAACAATCAGACTGGTTAAAGAAATACATTGATTTAAATACAAATATGAGAACGCAAGCTAAAAACAAGTTTGAAGAAGATTTTTATAAGCTCATGAATAACTCGGTATTCGGGAAAACAATGGAAAATATTCGAAAAAGACAGCCCATACAATTAGAATGTGATCCTAAGAGGGTAGAAGCATTAATTGCAAAACCTAATTTTGATTACAGAACAATATTTAGTGAGAACTTGTGTGCTATACATACGAAAAAAGAGCGATTAACGTTTAATAAGCCAATATATGTTGGTATGAGTGTGTTAGAGCTATCCAAGCTATTAATGTATGATTTTCACTATAACACGATGAAGCCGAAATATGGAAACAATATAGATTTATGTTATATGGATACCAATAGCTTTATATATGAGATTGAGACTGAAGACTTTTATAAAGATATAGCAGAAATAGTTGACCAGTTTGATACGAGTGAATACAAGGAAAATAATATATATGGACTACCACTAATAAACAAAAAAGTAATAGGTAAGATGAAAGATGATAATAAAGGTAAGATAATGACAGAGTTTATTGGATTGAGATCAAAGATGTATGCTTATAGAGTAGAAAATAAAGAAGAGAAAAAAGCTAAAGGAGTAACTAAATGTGTAGTTGCCAAGGAGTTGCAGTTTGATGATTATAAAGAAAGCTTATTTAAAAATGTTAAAACGAATAAGGATATAAACCTCATTAGAAGTTATAAGCATGATATATATAGTATAACCGTTCATAAGCTAGCATTAGATTCTTCAGATGATAAAAGATATATACTACGAGATGGTGTAAATACGTTAGCTTGGGGGCATCATAAGATAGAAGAGGAGTAGTTGTAATTTTAGTTATAAGTTTTAGATGTAAGTTAGTTATAAGTTTTTTTAGATGTAAGTTTTTATGATTTTTAAATGTCATAAAAGCATATTCAATCTCACTTTGGGGTAATCCCTCTGTGTTAAAGTACAATGGTTAGTGGTGGCTTCATAATTTTTTTTGATAGTTAGGGGCTAAGGGGGAAAGTGGGGTAGAACATACATATGTACCCTACTCAAGATAAATTTTTAATCCAAGGAGTAGAATTACGTCTCAAGTTAATTCCTGCAAAGCCAAACTTTTGTCTCATCGCTAGTGATGCGTCTGTTGAGGCTAAAGTGAATATTTTAGACGCTGCTTTACATATTAAAAAGATTAATGTTAGTCCTACAATAAAACTAGCACATAACAAGCTTCTACAATCAACAACAGCCAAATATCCTCTCACAAGAGTGCAAATGAAGTCATTCGTCATTCCAAAGGATCTTCAATCAAAACCAATTGATAATTTATTTATGGGAGTATTACCAACTCGAGTGATTGTGGCGTTTACACAAAATGATGCCTATACAGGAACAATAACTTCAAATCCATTTCATTTCAAGCATTTTGACATCAATTTCTTCTCTCTATACATTGATGGAAAACCTGTACCTTCAAAACCATTACAACCAATTTTCGAAAACAACCTCTATGTTTCCTCATATCATACCTTATTCTGTGGATCAGGCATTCACTTTTCCAATCATGGCAACAATATTCCTCGCCTTGACTTTCCTCAAGGATACACTATCTTTGTTTTCGACATTACTCAAGATGGAGAAGCAAGCGCTGTGCAGCATTGGAATCTTATACGTCATGGCTGTGTTCGTCTGGAAGTTCATTTTACGAAGCCTCTACCAGCACCTATCTCCTGCATTGTGTATGGAGAATTCCAATCTCTCTTAGAAAACATCATCATGGATTTTTAAAGGTACGTTATTTAATTATCATATCATATATGTACATGTCTGCATTTTTATACATGATGTCCCCTACACTAGATTTATTGAATGCTTTGCAAACAAATTCTTTATTTCATAATCATTTCGTTGGCGTATATGCAGCCAATGAATTACCAGCACATGTTCCACTACCTGCAGCTATCATCATAAATACAGATCCCTCGAACAAACTTGGCACACACTGGATTTCCGTATATATTCATACTGACGGACGTGCCCACTACTTCGATACATTTGGATTCCCTCCATATGTAATGCAACATATTCAATTTCTACGTAGAAATTCCACTTCTTATACATTTAATAATAAACAAATTCCAAGTGTGAAATCGTCCCTATGTGGGCATTATTCATATCTTTTCCTATGCTTCAAAGCTAAAGGAAAGTCCTTAAATGAATTTCATTACACTTTCTCATCAACTCCAGAAAAAATGATCGTCGCTAGCTGTATTTACTTTTACAGGTAATCATGTCTTCATCCTTCTTCTTCGTTTGTTTTGATTACTTTCTTTTCATATTATTGCAGGTAGTCATTTCTTCTTCTTCTTTATTATAATGTGTTTGTATGTATTATCATTTGTTGTTTTATTTGTTCATGATTATAGATAAAATAAATTTTAAGTTTGTTTTTCATTTTTTTTTCATTTCAGAGAGTAAAAGATCGTCATCGTGTGTATGGACATCAGCATTGTACAGATTGACTTCTATCTACGTTTCATCACCATCATCAACAGCAGTAGTATCATCAGTGAACACTATATGGCAGTTGTGAAGTTATCGTCACATGAACAATGAAAACAAAATCTAATGTTCTTTTAAAATGTACTATACTTACCGTCGTTTTAATTGTGTAAATAGTTTCATCAGCAATAAACACTTTGTATTCTTTTTTCTCTTTGAAAACAAATGTTTTATTTCTTATTTTCTCCGTTTCCTAATAAATAAATATGTTTTATGATCAATTATGTAATTAAATACACATATCATAAAACATATTTTTAAGTCATTGAATTAAAGAATTTCATACTGATTTAAAAAACAAGATTCTAAAACTGATTTTTAATTCAATGCTGTAATCATATAACTACATAATAATAATGAATTCAAATACTTAATCAGTTATTCTTTCGTAAATTAAATCAAGTATGTGAATTCAATATTATTATTATTATGATAGGACTTTTGTTTTTAAAATTTTAATATTAATTATTTTAGTTCCTTTTTTAAAAAATTAAAAAAAAGTCCTATCATACTTAAGACAAAGTTGTATAATAATAATAATAATAACAATTTCAAATACTAATTTTTATTTTAACAATCATTTCAAGAATTTGAATTCATTATTATTATTATTATTATTATTATTATTATTATTATTATTATTATTATTATTATTATTATTATTATACGTATCACTTATACGATGAAAAAAATATGTTATGATTTTTTTTTCTTATAAAAATTAAAAATCCTATCATATTGAGGTTTATGAAACGAACACAAAACACAGACACAAATAAAACATTTCACTTTTCACTATATATATTTTTATTACATTTGATATTACGTTGTTTAGTATACATGAAAAAAACAAATCAATTTTCTTCTTTATGAAGAGACGTTCACTTCATTGATACCCTCCGAAGGTTGAGTATCGGTTTCCCCCCACCATGGCTGTGTCGATACACTATCAAATAAATCAGCCATAATTGAATCTATGAGTTTTTGTTTGCAAAATACTTTCATTTCCAATTTTAATCGTTCACCATCAATGTTCACATCACTGTTCTTATCAAGTGAGACACTTGGAAAACTAATGTTCATACCATTAATAATACTCTGTTCATCTACACAGGTATGGATTCCGGCAAGTCCTCTGCATGTAAGACACTGCGATTGTACAAGATTACGAATAGTATCTGTACACAAGTCAAAATATTCACGTAGCACAACACTACAAACTTTACTGTTTTTCACAGCATGTTCAATACACGGTAATATTTCCAAGAAATAAAGCCAATCACTTGAAGTTAAGTACACAGTGTTTCGAGGAGCATGAAGTGTTCCTTTCTTCTCTAACGTCACTAATTTTTCACCCATTAGTTTTCGCACCACCAGTTCGTTTTTTCGACCAAGAGATTTTATAAATGTAATTTCCACTTGAGAATTTAAATAGTCCGTAACAAATGGGGTTAAATGTACAAGTTTCTCCCACTCTGCCAAATTTAACTCCACTCCAAACACAAGTCCTTTGCCAACACGAATCACTGGTTCAAATGTATCACTATCCAGTCCAATACAAATTAATTTGGTTTTCATTGAATTGAGTCCATATTCAACCTTTAACAAGTACTCTTTCTTGGTATCCATAGTTGACGCACAAGCACTCAAAGACATGTTACTCCAGTCGCTGGTCAGCACAGAATAACGGCACTATGCATACAGATGACTACGCATGCATGAAGAGGAAGGGGCGAAGAGGAAAATTCATGTTTCATCTTGTTTGTACATGCTACCATACACTTACGATGAGTAAACCAGTTCAGTAAATTCAAGATCATGCATATTACGTCCAGATACATTAATCTTCATTCCTTTATATATTAAACAGACATTCCCACTTTGTAAATACGTTAATAATGCACCATTATCTGCTTCCAATTTTTCAGTACAACGTCCAGGTAAAATCACTTTTTCACCTCCTTCAAATGTCACACATGCCTTCCTACCATATACCGTTGTAATTATCTCACAGTTTACAATACGAAATGGTACTCCAATCGCCAAATCTCGCATTTTTGTAAAGGGTACCATTGATGGCTTATTAAGCTTATCTAATAAACTCATTGACGATGACATCTTTAAAGTTTTTGACGTTTCTTCCTTTGCAACAGCTGCTAACAGAATGATCTACACAAGCACATACGTTCCGCTTACGCTCTTCGCAAGAGGGGTGAGGGGTTTGGGGGATTCAAATTATCAGTCTTGGGAAGTAACGTAACGCAAGTAACGCGTTACTTGTAACGCGTTACTTTTTAAGTAACGTTTCCTAGTAACGCGTTACATTTTTTTCAAAGTAACTGTAACGGTAACGCGTTACAAATTTTTAAGTAACGTACCTAGTTTGCGTTACTTTTTCGCGTTACATTTCGGATGAGTAACTACAATATATGTATATTTTTTTTTCGGAAACAAATGTTATTTCCTGTAAGTGAATTTCTCAGAATGGAACAATGGAGCATGAGCGATGTCAGTGACCGACAATTCCTGCACTGTTCGCCTTTTCCCGTTTCGCCTTATGACCTCTAGCAATGAAATTAGCATGTAAAACCTGTTATCACTTTTGATCTTAATGCAAGGCGGAACGGGAATCTCGATGTGCATTTTCCCGTTTCGCCTTACGAACTTTACGTTGGTAGGCTTGCAAATACATTCATAGATACAATTTGATTTGTTTATTTACATAACAAAATATAGTGCCACTTGCTACTTTTGGAAGATGAGGACAGCCTCAGGGAAATCACGTGTACTGATTTCAAGCACCTGGAAGATTTTGTCTTAGATTTTGACAGCTCCAAATCAATACATTCAGTGAGTGAACTACGAGTGCAATGGTACTGGTAGTCTATTTTACTTTGAATGGTGTTGTTTTTATAAAGATGGAGAACGAAAATATTTTATCGTTCGAACATTTGAAAGAATACTTTTTCTTAAGAGCTGAAGATGATGGTGAACAGCAGTGGCGTATTTAGGGGTGGGGCTTCCGGGCTTAAGCCCCCCTCCGAAATCTTACTTACTATAGTAAAGTATATAAAATATCTTGCAGAATTTTCACATTTTCAGGCAAAGCGCCACCGAAACAAAATCATAAGTACGCCACTGCTGAACAGAATTTAAAAGTAAAGTGGTGTCCCGGCGGGAAATATTTATCAACAATTAGGGTGCCATAATGAACGACTTCAGTAAGGATTTAATATGAATAAACGGTGTTCTGATGAGCAGGCCTACTTTATTGATGTAATGTTGATGGTATGTAATATTAGGGTTCTTTTAGATCAGTTTGCATATCCTAAAGTCCCGTTGATTATAGAGTTTGGAACAACTAGCTTTAAAAAGCATGTATCGATTTTAGAGTTATTGGCAATTTTGATTCACCCCCAGCTCATGTGTTCTCATTTCGTCAGTTGTAGTGTAATGTTTCTCTATATTCTATATTTTTAATTTTACATAGCAACATTGTTATTATTATATAATTAGTTCAGCAGAATAATAATAAGCAACCATTTTTTCTAACGCATAGGAATAGGCACGAGTCAAGCTAAAACTCAACTCGCATCCAAGTCGAGTTTCGAGTCGAGTCAAAAGTAATATTCTCGAGACGAGTTCCAAACCGATTCACTGTTTTTGGCGTCGAGTTTCGAGTCGAGTCGAGTTTGATAATTGGCTCGCTCGTTTTAACTCGTTTTGAAATCATGAGCTGATTACATTGGAAAGCGAAAGCCATGAGAAATGTAAGCTAAACAGTAATATGGAATACTTTTAGGGTTGCTCACGAGAGGGGACACTGCTCGCATCTCGTCTCGTTCCGATAGCGAGACTACAAGAGATTTTTTATAACAAGCTTAGCTCGGCTCGGCTTAACTAAGCCGATGTTTCGAGCCGGCTCGCTTGAGTGAACCATCGGCTCGAGTTGGCTTGGTTGGGATAAGCCATCTGGTCGGTTCGACTCAACTGAGCGAAGGGGTCTAGCCGACTCGGTTGAGTGAGTTGTTGGCTCAGCTCACATAATGAATGAGCTGTGAGCCGACCTGCTCGAGTCGCTGACAATTCTAAACCCGGGCCGAGCAGTTTTGAAGATATTTGGCTAGTGCCCTATAACTTTTCACAACGTTTGGCTCGAGCCCCCAAATACTCAACCTAGACCCTCAACCCAAATTCAGAAGCTCGTGAACAATGTCCTTTACTCCTAGACTTCACGACTACCAAGGTTGGCAATCAACTACTTTTTAGTATTCATATATAAACCGCCTATCTTTCATGTTTATACACAGTGTTATAATAATAATAATAATAATAATAATAATAATAATAATAATAATAATAATAATAATAATAATAATAATAATAATAATAATAATAGAAGAAGTTGTAGTAGTAGTAGTACCATTGATAATAATTATAGTGTCTATGTAAGATACTTGAAGAGAGTACTCGAAACTATACACCAGATTTGACTCGACTCGACTCGAAACTCGACCCGAATTCGAGTCGAGTTGGAGGAAATTTTTCAAGCCGAGTTCTCGGGTCGAGCTCAAAGATGTCTGTTTCTAGTCGAATCGAGTTTCAAAGAAAACTTGCTCGAATTCCCTACGAGTAACGCAGTATGGCATTTTAGTCAATGTTACATTACATTAAAATGTTCATGTAATTGTCAAGTAAAAATTTGTCTTTGCATTTACATAAATCGATTCAGAACGTGCCAGGGGTGCCCACAAGGGGGGGACTATGACGCAAACTGCGTCATTGAAATATTGGGGGGGGGTAAAAATCTATATAAATATGTTTGAGGGAGTGTAAAAATTAATCGAAAAGATTTTTTTTTTCATGGAAGAACACCTACAGATAGAAAATTGAGGGGGGTGCGTCATGGACATGAGGGGGGTGGGCACCACTGGAACGTGCAATAATAATAATAATAATAATAATAATAATAATAATAATAATAATAATAATAGCGGTAGTAATAGCAGTACGGAAAACTGAAGTAATAAGATTTTTTCCACATATTCAAAGTTTCGGACCTAAAAGTAACGCGTTAGTAACGCGTTACTTTCGAAGTAAAGTAACAGTTACTTTTTTGAGGCAAGTAACGCGTTACTAACGCGTTACATTTTAAGAGAAAGTAAAGTAACTTGTAACGCGTTACATTTTTACAAGTAACTTACCCAACACTGCAAATTATTAACCAATAAACGACAAGAACAAGAAAAAGGCATGTTTTATCTTGTTTTCTACATCTGGTAGGCGTCCAAGACTATGAGCATAGCAACAGCAAACCAACATTTTCCCACGGGCTTCTGTGGTAACCGTAAAAGGCTATGTACATAGCAACTAAAGAGGAGTAGGGGGTGACAGAGGTTCAAATAAATCAAAATTTTCCCACGCGCTTCTGTGGTAGCCGTAAAAGGCTATGAACATAGCAACTAAAGGCTTGTCGAAACTTGACTCCGACATATTCGGCTTTCCAGGAGGAGCAGGGGTTGCGGGGGTTCAAATAACTAAACAATATAAGATGAGGAGACGAAAAAAGGCATGTTTTATCTTGTTTTTTTACATCTGGAAGGCGTCCAAGAGTATACTTCCTTATACTAGCATAGCAACATACTGATTTAGGCCAGTTTAGGGCCAAAATTTTCCCACGCGTATGAATGGGGGGATATCTACTCACGTACATTTCGCGAAGTGTCCCCTCGAGATTCATGTAATATTGATTTAAATACAAAGTTCTCTGCTGTCTAATGTGTATTGTACTAAATTTAGCTGCCCATGCCGGTAATTGGCATATTTATGGGCCTTCATATATCCGGAATTCTATCACACACTACCATAACGCTCGGACACAAATTTTCTTTTAGTTTCTTTAGGTGTTACTCACTGGACATGAATATGGGCATATGCAAAACAAATTGGATCAAGTACTGCTTCTGACACATGTTACCCACCCCGGCCGCCATCTTAGATCCGCCATATTAGATTTTACTTTCGGTTTTTCAAATGGAAATAGGTGTATGTGTTAGCTCGGACATTTACGTTTACATTCACTGGTGTAATGTATTTTACCGTTGCTTGTACCATTTGGAAGGTATTACATGTTCATTCCCTCCAGGTACTTTGCGAATAGACATTGCAGATTAATATCAGTTACGCTTACGTTTTTGATGTTGACAAATCAAAACAATTTCTAATTGAAAACTCCTTACAACATAGATGTCATAATCTTATTACATTTCCATGAGTGATTGTTATTACTTCCATGTTATACTATAATAAGGAAGTATTGTATTACTGTCAAAATGCCTAATGTAGATCCAGATACGGCCAGATTTGGGTGAAGACCTACCATTTCCGTATTGACAACTGTGTGTCCTCATGTATATAAGTTCAGAGAATATTTCATCAACGATATCTCACATAAAAGATCGCATATACACACCGGGCCCTGCATAACTTTCTATTTGGTTCAATATGAAGTGCTTGACATTTAATGGTATATACAAGCTACGATAAAACTCAGTACACCAATGAAATTCTGAGAAAAGTTTACATTAATTTGATGTATCATTTGCACCTATTGCCATTTGAAAAACCGAAAGTTAAATCAAAGATGGCGGCCAAGGTGGGTAACATATGTCAGAGAAGGAGTACTTGACTCAATTTGTTCTGCACATACCCATATTCATGTCCGGTGACATCTAAAGAAACTAAAAGCAACTTTGTGTCCGAGTGTTATAGTAGTGTATGATTGAATTCCGGATATATGAAGGCCCATAAATATGGAAATTACCGGTATGGGCCGCTTAAATTTGTACGATACACATTGGGCCACGGAAAACTGCATTTGAATCAATGTTACACGAATCCCGAGGGGACACTTCGCGAATGTACCTTGTCAGTCTCCGTACAACTTGGAATCGGTTAACATTAGTTTTACGGGAAGGAAAAACGACATCATTTGGAACAACTTTCCAGTTTCGATCATCTGTATTTCCTCCTTATTTATTCGGTGTAAAGACCTCAAACTTATTTTGTTGGACCTTGCTTATCGAAAGATTTTTAAAACTGCCTTACTGCTCCCAAAGTCTGAAATTTAGGGCGGGGTGGAAGCGGATGCCCTCCTGCCCCATTGACGCCCCTATCTAGCGGCTGTCATATGAAACTATCCCACGGCCTTTAACGTGGTTTTAGTTATATTTATTACGGATTCTTGACTGCGAAAATATTACGTTTGGAAATAGAATTCATTTGCTGACCAAACCTGAAACTTGTTGAAAATGGACTTGGATCTATAGTGCTCTGAACGCCTCAAATATTACTTTTCTTCAATGAATTATTGACTTTAAAAACAACCAATTCAGAATCTTCATAAGATAACATGTAAAATTTAATTCATAAATATCTTAGAAAATACTGCATTTAGGAACTTGTAATTTTGTACAAAGATGGTAATTTTGTTGCCAAAGAGTAATACAATTCAGATGACTGTCACAATTTTGCACCTAATTACTTGGATTAATTGTAATGCATTCTTCCGTATTGAGTTACTGCAGGTAAAGAGTCAAAAGACCACTTGCAAACCTCATGAATTACTATGGATGACATTCTTTGAAGAACAAATGCTGAGGAGGGATGTATTATGACAATTTGAAAAGTGAAACCCGTGTCTACCCCTCCAGTTTCATAATCATTTATGCCTTGAGCAGTCTCCCTTCCCACTCCCACCCCCCCTCCTCCTGATTTCCCACAACTTTACGACGCAACTATCTGAATTTGGTTTTTCGGCGTAAGTTGGTGTGATTCACGTGTCAACAAAATACTTCGTAGAACAAAGATAATGATCTTTGAAACCTCATGGAATGGAATGTCTTTCTAATTGCTTTTCTACATCTTTTGTTGCTTGAAACGGATGGATTCTCCTTCGAAGCAGTAGCTTTAATGTTTTCCACTCACATATGTACAACCAAAAAAGTCTAAACGTTTCTTATGTATTTGCCTATTTCTTTTGTTTTCTGGAAGGATAGATTTCTTTTCATTTTATAATGTTAATCACAAAAACGCACATAGTACGATGTTTCTGTGGTAGGAACGGATTAATTGTGTGCAGGGATGGCAAAATCAAGTTTTCGTTATATTTATTCTTTAGAAATTCGAAAAATTCAGATATTTCTCAATAAGAGTGCCAAATTTTACATTAATAGTGTATAAACTTCATCTTCTCCCAGCGATGTAGAAAATAACACGAATTATGGATATATATATATATATATATATATATATATATATATATATATCCATAATTCGTGTTATTTTCTACATCGCTGGGAGAAGATGAAGTTTATACACTATTAATGTAAAATTTGGCACTCTTATTGAGAAATATCTGAATTTTTCGAATTTCTAAAGAAATAAGAGAAAATTGCTGTTTAGCTCCCTTTTAGGGGTGTAAACACGAAAATTCATTTACCTTATGGGAGATTCAATGTTAAATTTTAGAAGCAGTTTTCTCCAATAATTATTCGTGAAGATTTTGGAGCAAATGAGTTGTATTTGTTACAAAATGCAAAAACACTTATTCACAAAGCTAGTAAAGCCGTTTCAAACATTATTTTGCGAAGGTCCCCCTTTTGGGGGGCCAGGGGCATAAAAAGGTGGTGGGTGATATGTTACCAAAATCCCAAAATTTATTTTCGGAATGCCAGTAAGCGAGAGATTAATCACAAATGTCACAGAATTAATGCTCCAATGTCCTTACATGTAAGAGTGACTAATAATGTGGCTACATCCCCCTTTAAAAAAATCACTATAAATATCCTTAGTAGAGACATACGAGAAGAAAGTACTTTTGTTAATTAATGTGAAATTTGGCGTCATTGTATCAAATGAGTATGCGTTTTTCAAATCTGGAATGTTATTATGATAACGCACCGCCTTAGGGGGGCACAGGGGGCGAAGCACTCAATGATGGATCTTTATAAAAATTCCAAATTTTGTTCCGGAAATACCAGTGAGCGTCAGATTTTTCACCACTGTCCAGGCCCGTAGCCAGCCTCGAAATTTAGGGGGGGCTAAATGTAAATTAGGGTGGGCACACACACACACATATATATATATATATATATATATATATATATATATATATATATATATATATATATATATATATATATATAATGTCTGTCTCTGTGTGTGATGATGAATAATTTCTTATGCTCTTAAAACTAAAACTACAGCGTGAAAGAATTACTATTAAAATTTTCCCCTATAGCGTTAGTACAATTGTACCTGAAAGCTAGAATACTATGTGTTTCCTTTTTATTTATTTGTTATGGCAACAAAATATTTCTTCCGTTTTCTCATCTTCAAGGAAATAAAAAAAATATTTTAAAAAAATAGTTGGCCGAACGAACCAATCATTAAAATTTCCAAAGAATTAGTACAGGAAATACGTTTTTAAATTTTTGATGGACTGAAAAAATATTTGTGAAAGTCAAAAACATCTAGAGAGTAATGAGATTTAATACTATCTTCAATGAGATTCTACAGAGAAGGGTCTCAAAATCTTAAATCAATATTTTGAGATACATGTGGCCTAAACAAATATATGCATATTGGAAAAATGAAATTAACATCTTACCTGTATTATTATTTACATGTCCTTAGATACGAAACTTTATATTTCTTCAAATATTACGCGCTTTATTTTGCACTCGTACTTCTAAACATTTTTTGACCAGTTTTTTATAGTGGTGTTCGAAAGAAATAATGATATGTTTATGGGTTTTTGCTATCTACAAATTTTTAAATTTTATAAGATTAAGAAACACAAACACAACACGCATATATACACTCCTCATGTTGGCACACTATAGTAGAAACAAGTTGAACACTTGAACAACCACTAACAACACAATCACAGTATAAGTCTCCTTGTTCTGGATGCTGCCAATCTTTGAAGAATTGTGTCCAGATCGAGATTTCTGGTGATGTCATTGTTGTAACTCAACAAAACAAGACCGGCACGGTGCAGTTAATGTACAACTCCTTTTGAAAAAATGCCCTAACAAAGAAAGAATTCCTCTCACCTGAAGTAGTCCTATATAACGGTTGACCGGCTTCAGGGCAGAAATTTAGTAAAGAAAATATTCAAATTTACAAACGTAGGTATAATTTCTAATTGCTTTCTTTTTAGCAACTGAACAAAATACATTTTGCATAACAACTATGAGTTCCATTTTATCACAACACATTTCAATTTTTAGACGTCACGGACCCCGTAGCCAGGTCACGCGGACCCCCGGGGTCCGCGGACTCCAGTTTAAAAACCACTGCTCTAGACTCTTTGGAACATACTATCAACAATCATTTAGGACGATTGCTACTAAAGTCATGTTTAAGTAAAAATAATCTGTTATGTTTTGGTACTCGAGTATTCAAATAAGAAATAACTCCAAAAAAGTTCCCTGTTCTAGCGCAGTTACCTTCTTTCTCGAAACGAAATTGATAAGGGAAGTAACAATTCATTAAATTTTCTTTGTATAGTACAATTCATATCAAAGTATACATGAAATTCTTCTTTACATTGTACAAATAAGAATTCGAGATCAGTTGCTTTCGTAGGTACTAAAAAAGTTTAAGTTAAGAACTAATGATTTAAACAGCTATTTACTTATTTCTATTGAAGATATCTCTTCTTCAAAATGAAACTACATTAACAAATTTTTACTTTTGTGGGTACTCGAGCCCCATGGGTACAGCGCTCGCCTTTGGCGCGTATGGTTTCGGGTTTAAACCATACTGGGAGTCCTCGGATTCAAACCGATAGTGGTTTGGATGTTACTTTAAGCTATAGGTCCCGTGTCTATATAACCTCCCTGCTGAAGAGGAACGCTAAACTCTCCAACGCACCCTGTTTTAAGTCAAAGGTCAAATTTCAAATTTATAAAGCATTATACATATTATCATCCAATAAGGTCCAATTTTAAAGTGAAAATTATGTTTTTCCTATAGGTGCAACTACTACCTCCGTTTAGTCCGCTGCATTTTTTGTTTACATACCAGAAGATTGCAAGGTATTCTTTTACAAAATAGTAATTTTGAATAATTAGGCTTACGTCTGATGATCTGCATGAACATTTGATTCTGGCACCAAAGATTGGCAACAATTATTAAATTATATTAATATAAGTATCTAATATTTCATCCCCGAGAAAGATTAAGTGAATCGAACTTATTTTTAGTTTAAACATATATTAAAAGTATTACTTATCTATTCCAAGTTATTTAACAAATAGTCAAGTTGCTGATACACTACAATTTTCATTCTTCAAGTCAACTTCGGTGCATCTTCAGAAACCAGCATCGATCAACTTTCAATTACAACCATGTTCAACTCATAACACAACAAGAGTAAACACAATTCAGAAAAGGAAACTTTTCTCACTCCGTTATCACTTACATAAAACGTAGTCAAAATCCCCCCCCCCTTTCTCTCTCCATGTCCAATATACACAAAACAAACCCATACACCTGTGTGGTTATTAGAGCGAAGCAGTTGCGACCCCCTGTTGAGGGATGCTGTCTTTTCAATCTCTCGCATATTGACCGAAAGCCAATGACTCACAGCAAAAGGATGTTTTCAGTTGCAAATTCCAAGAAGGACAGGAAGAAGTAAACTCTTCGTCCGCAGATTAAGGTAAAACTATGTTGTTTCTGAACACAAATACATGTTTGCCGATAGAATAACCATAAATTATTTTTCTCCTGCAGCGAGGGTCGCTTGCACATGAAGCATTAAAAAAAAGTATCTCGCTCAAAGAAATATTAGCAATTCAAAGAAGCGTAGCGCATAAATAGGCCAATACTTTAAATGAGGATAATAACAGTAAATTTTAATTTAGCACTCTAAAGTACATTTGGAAATACAATTTCTTCCAACATTTCAGTCAGTGTTCGAATTAAACTTTCGAACGAGAGGAGGATGCATATGTATTTTTGCTGTAAATGTAGAAGGCGAAAGTTTATCCCAGAAATGGATGTTATGTTACTTCTGTGATACGAGCAGGACATACATTTTTACCGAAGGGGAATTTCCACGGCAACCCCCGTTAATTCGAACTATGACTTTAGTTAGGAGCTGCAAAAAATTTAGGGGGGGCTGAGCCCGCCCTAGCCCCCCCCCCTTGACTACGGGCCTGCCACTGTCACAGAATTAATATTCTAAAGCTCCTTGCATGTGTAGTGATGGGCAGTGGGAATATTCCCGGTGGGAAGGAATTTAAAAATGGGAATATTCCTGGGTTTTTTTCCCTGACCTATAAATTCCCGGGAAGGAATTTATTTCCAACTGTTTACTTTATCTTCCAAATTATAAGAACCATATGACTAATTACTTTATTTTAATATATTATTATTTACTTCTAGGTTTTAAAGAATTTGGAGGTTAAAAATTTAAAATTCTTTGACTGTACTTTATATAACTAATAATATGATTTTTTAAGTTCCATTTGAATTTGCACTAAAAAGTAAGCTAATTGTTTATATTGGGGGCCAAAACTAGCAAAAAGTAGGATGATTTACGGGAAAAAATGAGTTGATAGTGATGTTCAAGTAGTCATGAAAGTATCGAAAACAATTTTTTAGGGCACTAAGGGATTTGTACAAACTGTAAAGATAAGTGGAAGTGATTTATGTGAGAAAAGAAAGTGAATTGTTGGTAGCGAAGATATAGAACAACGTGCCATGCGGGGTTCTAACCCGCCTTCACTCGCTAACGCTCGCTCTGCAATGCTGTCTGAATTTAATGTTGGTAACGTAATTTAACGTATGAAACCATAAAACAACCGCAGCGGAATAGAATATCGCAAAAAAGTAGGTGCAAAAGCTGGCCCCCAATGCTAAACAACAGCCAAAATTATCAAAGTACTAATTTACAAATGATGAAAAGGAACTATTTTGTAAAGTAATTTAGAATTAAGTAAACTTATGTAGAAATAGAGATGAAGTACTATTAATAAACCCTGAACCATCGTTAGTAATAGACGTCGGTCTGTCTCCTCTCTCTGATCGAATTTCTGAAGAGGTACTCGGACTTCTCTTACATGTGAATTAACGCACGAAATTTCGAGAAATGGGCAGGAGGAAAGGTCGTGTGTGGCAATGTAACATGCAAAATTATAGTGAAACCTGTCTTTAGCGGAATCGAGCGGGACTTGCAAAAATTTCCTTAAAAATCAGGTTTCCGCTTAGTGGAAGTAGACCTTTCCTTTCTATCTATCTATCTTTCTTTTTTAAAAATACCTGTACATAAAGGGGCATACTGAGAAAATATATTGCACGATTACAGTACTTCTTTCTTCTACGAATAAATACATAAAAACATTAAAATTAATACATAATATATTATGCACACGTTTTCTTTATTTTTCTAATAGCCAAGCAGGGTTTTATGTAGCCAGGGCATTGCTGCTTGACTGCTTGACTTTCCGCATACGCTTTAACCTGAGAAATTATACTAAGTGAATGAGAATCATTTTTCCATAAGGCAAATTTTTGCAAGCATCTTAATATGTATTTATTCTACACTCTTCTTGGAACTCGGTATCGTATTCCTCTTCCTCCTCTATCTCTTTTTCTTTTTTCCGACATTCCGTATGATTCTTGATTAAGTTGCGGGGATTAAGGACAATTTGTGGGGGTGAATATGAGTAGTGGTTGGGGAAGGTCAACACTGTCCAGAAATATTTAACAAAAGAACGAACATTTTATCACATACAGTGTAATGTATATGTCTCACAGAATGTCTAAACATCTTCTAAACACTGTAGTCCGGAACTCAGAATTTTCCGTTAAATGTTTATTTTTCTTTCCGCTGTCCGCGTAACACAGTTTCCGCTTAATGAAGGGACTTTTACACGTTTTGTTCCCCAAAATTCATGGGACCGTGAAATATTTCCGTTTAAGACAGTTTTTCGTTTAATAAAGGGTCCGTTGAAGACAGGTTTTACTGTATAAAGATAAGAAAGTATCTTGCAAATATATTGAACATACATATTGATGCGCAAGTGCTGATAAAATTGTTTATAACATTTAAAAATTTAATATGTTTATAATATCAGTAGTAGACTCAAGTTTATAAAAGCCACTTACATGTAAATTTAAACTGTTTAGCGGTTTAAAAGTATGTGGACTTACTATACCAGTTTTGAAATATGTTTACTTTCATAGGACCCTTGTAAATAAATATCCATTTATGCGTACTCTCTAAATATAATAGAATATTAATAAAAAAAATGAAATGAAATCTTTAAGTTTAACGTCCCACGGTTATGCCGGTTAGGCTAAAGGAGACGGTGATAATGAGAAATGAGTGAAATGGTGGAATGAAGAAAGTGGGAGGAAAACCCACGAGCACAGTGTTTGTCCACCACAAAGTCCACATGGCGCGAGCTGGGATCGAACCAGGGACCCCAAGCACCGGAGATGAACGCTCTACCACTGAGCCACCGTGCCCCCAATATTAATAAAATAACATAACATCGTTCAGAACATACATTTTAAAGACTCCTTTGGGGACAACAGTAATAACATACTGTGATATAAAAACGAATTTATCTTTGAAATCATACTACAGTAACAGAATGCAATTTTCTTTATAATTGTAGACACGGGTTCGATTCCCGACGGGAGCTCATGTGGTTCGGATTCCACGTTAATCAGTAGGTCCACGTCTTATATAGCCTCGCTGCTGAAAGGGACGCTAAACTAAAATCAACTCAACTCAACTCTTTATAATTGTACATAAATTCCCGGATAAATTCCCATTTTGGGAATCTTCCCGGAAATATTCCCGAGAAATATCTTCCCGGGAATTTACCCATCACTATGCATGTGTCAGTGACTTATATGGGGCTACAGCCCCCTTTCAAAAATAAAAAAAATCACCATAAATATCCTTAGTAGGGACATACGAGAAGAAGGTATTTTTTAAATTAATGTAAAATAAGGCGTCTTTGTATCAAAAGAGTATGCGGTTTTCAAATCTAGAACGTTACTTTGGTATCGCACCGCCTTAGGGGGCACAGGGGGCGAAACATAAAATGATGGATGTTTATAAAAATTCCAAATTTTATTCTGGAAGTGTGAATGAGTATCAGATTAATCACAAATGACACAGAATTAATATTCCGATGCTCCTTGCATGTGCCAGTGATTGATGTGGTGCTAAAGCCACCTTCCACAAATCAAAAATCACGATAAATATCATTAACAGGGACATACCAGAAGAAGCTTCTTTTTCTATTAGTCGATTAATGTGAAATTTGGCGTTATTGTAATAAAAAGTTATGTATTTTCCAAATCTGAAATGTTATTTTGGGTACAGGGGACAAAGGACGCGGTTGGTAATTTTTGGCTTTGGAGGGCACAGGGGCCGAAGTATAAAAATTCCAAATTTTATTTTGGTAGTGCCAATGAGCATGAAATTAATTGCAAGGCGCACATGATTAATGCTCCTGTGCTATTTCCATCTACAATCCGCAGCAAAGAACCTGCAACATGAGCACGTAAGTTTATTGTGAAACTACGACTAACAATCAGCACAGGGAATCAACATAACGTCTACCTGTAAGTGGCATAAATCACGCCAGCAGAAACCTCGGCGTCCTCCCTTGCACACTTATTTTGGAGCAAAAGACTTCGTCGTTTCACAATAAACATGTACGCTCATGTTGCCGGTTTTTTGCTGCGAACTGTACCAGTGACTGATATTAGGCTACAATCCCCTTTCATAAAACAATAGCTATTCATGATGAATGTCCTTATACGCAAGGACCTACTGGCAGAAGGTAAATATTTTTCATTATTAAAGCGAAATTTGGCATTATTGTCGAAAAATGTTTGTTTAGAAAAAGAGCTAAAGCGACAATATGATAATCGTCATGTGTTGATCTCTTTTAGTGTCGTAAACTCAAAATTTGATTGGCCTAACTGGAGTTTCAATGTAAAATGCGGAAAGCAGTTCGCTCTATATTTATACGAATTTTGATGTAAATTAGCAGTTTTAGGTAGAAAATACGATACCATTCCTCTTCTTCCTCCCCTTTCATCTATGATGGTACATGCGTTTCTAGTTTTATTACGCCAAACCTCCAAATTGGGGAAGATAGGCAGTAAGAAAAATTCAAACTTTTCGTTATTTCCCGTGAGCGTCAAAATATTTGGAAATATACCAAAATTAATGCTTAGAAGCTACCTCCATGTGGCAGCGACCACTTTAGTGATTCAATTCCCCCTTCCCGGTCCCAAAATCATTTAAAGAACCACACCACTTTGTTTTATTATCTTCCATGCTTCTCTCTGGCCTATTCAGAATACATGCTAACAAGGGACATCACCCAATTGTCGGCTCCGATTTCAATGAAACTTTTTTTTTGATGATAGAGGACATGTATTCATTATTTGTGATGATAGAAATTTTTGCCGTGGTGAATGTTTTCTATTATTTTATAATTTTTAAGTGTTGTGATGTTTTTATTAGAGATTACTGCAGAAGTCTCTTACTACCCTTTGTAAACGGAGTGCTAGTAAAAGAACAACCATGTAGATACATATAAGGCCTAAGGTGAAGTCGTATGGTAGGTATGAACTTGAAGGCAGCCATCTTGAAATACGTCATTTTTGAATTAAGGTCAAGTTTTTAAAATAAGAATAGGGTAATATGATACATAATTTCGGGCTAGAATTTAATCAGGAAGACAATGGCGAAGTTAGTTTTAAGATACGCCCATTTGGGGAAAAGTTACAGGCATATTAATTGTTTATACCTACTATGTGCGTAAGTCCCTTACCTCCGCTTCTAACCCGCGTATTAATGTTAATAAGTGGATAAAAGCTTCGGCAATACATATTACGCCTAGAGGGAAGTGATACGGTAAGGGTATCCTTGACGGCAGGCATCTTGAAATCCGCCATTTTGAATTAACGTGAAGTTTTGTAAAATAAGAGCCATAGCATGTGACACCTCATTTTAATAGCAAATTTTCCCAATAAGCCAATTGTATGCTTATTTTTGTTCTATAATTAACCAATATGAATTTAGGACTCTTCTAAGGTGCACCATACGTCCATTATTCGATCTTTCAAATTGTATAATTTCATTTGTATTTCTTTACGTCACATAGGTCCTTCATGTATTCTGGTTTACAATAAATAATTACACTGCAAGTCTTCAAAATTTAGAAAGATTGCTCGATGCTTATCCCAACACTATTCACGAACTGATAAATCGCAGCTCTTAAAAATGTAATAAATTTAGAAAACATGAGCCATGACAATAATTGCAAAGTACCAGTTGAAATCTTAAAACATGCCGTGAAATTTAGGAGCGTTGCCAATTTAAAAGTTCGAATAATGGACGTATGGTGCACCTTAGAAGAGTCCTAAATTCATATTGGTTAACCATACAAAGAATAATTTCCAGCAACTGATTCTTATTTCTCGGGAAACATTTGTTTCTATTACAACCTTGTGTCCGTGTGTATTAAGTTTGCAGTACATACGAGTAAGTTGTTATATGGAAAGTTGGATAATACGGTTATTGTGTAAGAAGTAATGAAAATACATGCTTTTTCTTTTTACGAATAAAGCAAACAATATTGAAACTTAAAGCTCACTTTTAATTTTTAAGATCTTACTTTTCATTAAGATTTTTTTTTTTTTTTTTTTTTTTTTTGTTCCTGCTACGTTTTCCATTGTCATTTTGTGTTCTATTTCGACATGGTTCTGCTTAAGTGTGTAGAAAATACGTAGGTGATTTGTGTGTGAGATTTTCTGCTATAAAAAGAGCAATAATTGATTTTTAAAAATATTTTTTTTTAATTATATTCCAGTGACACCATAAGAACAAAGCTATGTGCATAATCAGTTACACTGACAGAAGTTATTCATTTACAGTAATTTCCAGGTTTATTGTATATTTTTTGTTTTGCAATAATGACAACTTACATATTAATTATGACATATTTATTGTGAATTTTTGTTATTTTTGGAAGGGGGCTGAAGCCCATATAAGTCACTGGGACATGCAAAGAACATCGGAATATTAATTCTGTGACATTTGAGACTAATCTCACGCTCATTAGCATTTTCAAAATAAAATTTGGAATTTTCATAAAGATCCACAATCTTATGCTTCGCCCCCTTTGCCGCTAAAGGTGGCACGTTATCAAAATTATACCGAATTTTAAAAAAAACGCCAGCGTCCAATTTCACATTACTTGATTTTAAAAAATTGCTTCTTCCGGTGTGTCCCTGTTAAGGATATTTATGGTGATTTGTGGAAGGGGGCTGTAGCCCCACATCAATCACTGGCACATGCAAGGAGCATCGGAATCTTCATTCTGTGTCATTTGTGATTAATCTGATACTCATTCACACTTCCAGAATAAAATTTGGATTTTTTTAAATAAAGATTCAAATGCTTATGCTGCGCGACCTGTGCCCTCCTAATCCGGTGTCACGAAAATAACATTCTATATTTCAAAAACGCGTACCTTTTTACTAAGATAACAAATTATTTTACATTAATTTGACAAGAAATAATGGTTTCTCGGATGTCCCTGCTAAAATATTTATGGCAAATTTTTTATGTGATTTTTTGGAAGGGGACTGCAGCCCCATATCAATCACTGGCACATGCAAAAAACATCGGAATATTAATTCTGCGAAATTTATGATTAATCTGATGCTCACCGGCATTTCCAGAATAAAATTTGGAATTTTTATAAACATCCATTATTTTATGTTTCGCCCCCTGTGCCCCATAAGGCGGTGTACCAAAGTAACATCCCATATTAAAAGACACATACCTTATTAGCACAATAACACCAAATTTAACTTAATTGATTAAAAAATTAGTATCTTCCGGTATGTTCCTGCTAAGGATATTTATGGTGAATTTTTAATATGATTTTTGGAAAGGAGGCTGTAGCCCCATATCAGTCACTGACACATGCAAGGAGCATCGGAATATTAATTCTGTGACATTTGTGATTAATCTGACCCTCACTGGCATTTCCGGAACAAAATTTGGAATTTTTATAAAGGTCTATCATCTGATGCTTCGCCCCCTGTGCCCCCCTAAGGCAGTGGTTACTAAAATAACATTTCAGATGTGAAAAACTCATACCTTTGTGCTACAACGACGCCAAATTACACATTAATTGACAAAAAGTACCTTCTTTTCGTATGTCACTACTAAGGATATTTATGGTGATTTTTTTTGAAAGGGGGCTGTAGCCCCATTATCAGTCACTCTTACATGTAAGGACATTGGAGCATTAATTCTGTGACATTTGTGATTAATCTCACGCTTACTGGCATTCCGAAAATAAATTTTGGGATTTTGGTAACATATCACCCACCACCTTTTTACGCCCCTTGCCCCCCAAAAGGGGGACCTTCGCAAAATAATGTTTGAAACTGCTTTACTAGCTTTGTGAATAAGTGTTTTTGCATTTTGTAACAAATACAACACATTTGCTCCAAAATCTTCACGAATAATTATTGGAGAAAACTGCTTCTAAAATTTAACATTGAATCTCTCATAAGGAAAATGAATTTTTGTGTTTACACCCCTAAAAGGGAGTCTAAAAAGCAATTTTCTCTTATTTTCTTTAGAAATTCGAAAAATTCAGATATATCTCAATAAGAGTGCCAAATTTTACATTAATAGTATATAAACTTCATCTTCTCCCAGCGCTGTAGAAAATAACACGAATTATGGAACAGTCTGTATATATATATATATATATATATATATATATATATATTTGAATAACTGGAGTTTGGTTTATCAAAACTTCATTATATATTTACCATATTCACGTGTGTCCGTGTGTGACAAAAAGTAAATAAATAAATAAATAAATAAATAAATAAATAAAGTATTTCATGGATCATCACCAAATTTGGTAAAAATACAGAGTGTCAAGAATTAGGAAATGAGTTCGTTATTAAAATAGTATTCTCAAACCAAAAGTGGTTTAAATAAACCATTTCCGGTTTGATCATTGATCATCATAGATCGAAAAACGTAATACGTATTAAGATCCGGGTTTCTGTTTCGTAAGAACATATTTAATCTCTATTATTAACTCTCTACTAAAACCGGAAATGGTTCATTCAACTATAATTTCTCGTTTCAATAAATATTGGCCTACAAAGAGCAAGAGCGGTAAAAGATAGATGAAAGCAGTTTTCTCCAATCGAATAGCTCTCAAGTGTCTCAAAAGTGCAGTGGCATAGTCAGGGGGGCTCATCCGGCTCAAGCTCTCCTCATTAGTGTTGTAATGTTGAAAGTGGATTCTGCTTACATGAAGTATGTTCCATTTATAATGTTAGAACTTTTCTTTTTAGTTTCCTTAGTAAGCATAAGGAAGGTTGCAGTTTTACTCCAGGTGTAATTAAGTATGTGTGTATGTAGTACTTTATTCCTCGGTAACTACCAGCTAAATTTAAACCAAATTAGATGCACAACTACCCAATCATCTAAGGAATAAAGATCACTACATGTGATGGCCGAGCTTGGTCGGCGACAGGCTCGGCTCGGCTTGCCTTGTATGTTCTATTTTATTTCTCCGTAACTACTGGCCAAATATCATCGAAATTTGGTGCGCAGAGAGCCCATTGTCCAAAGAATAAACATCTCTATACTTGGTGGCCAACTCGGCAAAGGACAGGCTCGGCTCGGCTCTGTTTGTATGTGGTACTTTATTTCTCGGTAACTATTGGTCAGATTTAAATCAAATTTCGTTTCCAAGTATCGCTTAAGAAATAAAGATCATTATATATTATGTCTGGGCTCGGTTGCCGACAGTCTCGGCTCGACTTGCCTTGTACGTCGTATCTTGTTTTTCGGTAACTACTGGCCGAAATATTTTAAACAGGGACGCAAGTGGAATGCAGGACAAAAATGTCCTTCTCGCCTCTTGCCTTATGTTTTCTTATTTACTTGACAAAAATTATATTATTTTGCTTGGTGAATTCTTTTCCTTCAACCTTCAGAAAATCATGCTTTTGCAAAGCTCTGCTTTCTTTTAAGCCCCAAACAGAAACATGATGGCAAAAAGTTTTGATATGTTTTGCTATTTTCACTGCTCGCTTCTCATTTAAGATAGTGTATATTTACAACGAAGGGGGGAAGTGCACCTTTGCGGCCCCTAAATCAGGCCTTGTATATATATATATATATATATATATATAGATAGATAGATAGATAGATAGATAGATAGATAGATAGATAGATAGATATAGATAGATATAGATAGATAGATAGATACAGTGGCGGTTCCAGGATATGAACAAGGGAGGGGCTAAACCATAGCTTGCAGCTTTATCCACTGTAAAGCAGAATTGCAGCCCATTTTAACCAGCGTATACCTGATCGTCAAGGGGAGACTATAGCTTCTATAGCCTTCCCTCGGATCTGCGCCTGTATACAAGGGCGCCGATTTCTCCGTAAAATGGGGGGCCCCATTTAGATGGAGAAGGCATATATGAGGATTTTAAAACAAATTGCATTCAAATTATTCTAAATATTATATCTTCTTAAATATAATAAGGGGGCCCACATGTGCTTTGGGGGGGTCCCGGGCCACCTTGGTCTCCCCAGAATCAGCGCCCATGCCTGTATATATATATATATATATATATATATATATATATATATATATATATATATATATATATATATATATATATATATATATGAAATGCTTGTGTGTGAGCGCTCCCTTGAGTTTCTCGCTACGCAACTGCAAGAATACCTTTCATGTCCTCTATTGATCTTCAATTGAAACCGGAAGTCGTAGGAATGAACCACTTCCGGTTTCAATAGTCATATCCATAGAACAGGAGTTGTAACAGTAAGAAGCGGTTGTCTGCATTCTATTCAGCGTTCTAAAAATATACATTTGGTTTGCATTCTAATCTCTCTACTAAAATCGGAAGTGGTAGAAATCTATTACCTTTTGGGGTTTCAATATTAATTGTGAAAATATTGCACTACAGAAACCTACTTTGTTTTGTGAACTTTTTTTTTTACTTTGTTGAGTAGCCCTAACCTGTATTTTCTTTTAAAAAATGAAAAAAGTCAAACTCGAGGTCATACGTAAACTAGTTTTACAAGTGATTTAACAGTAGAGCACAGATTATTTACCACTCTGCCCATTCAGTACTGTCTAAGCTTGGCTAAGTCAAACGAAAAAAAAAATGAAATCTTTAAGTTTTACGTCCCACGGTTATGCCGGTTAGGCTAAAGGAGACGGTGATGATGAGTAATGAATGAAATGGTGGAATGAAGAAAGTGGGAGGAAACGGGAGAACCCCGAGAAAACCCACGCACACGGTGTTTTAAGTCAAACGGAGTAGCGCGTCTGAACAAAGGATTATGAATTACGGAAACTAATATATAACAGTGCCGTATATTGGTTTGATGGCTTGGGCTACCACTAACCTTTATGACACCTGTACATTATTATTATTATTATTATTATTATTATTATTATTATTATTATTAATCAATTTGTAATGATAATAATAATAGTAGCTCTTTTTCTTTGGAGTAATAAGCAGTTGCTAGTTGGGAGTAGTTCCTCCTTAGTAACGCCTATGCTCTTCCTGCTGGTCTAAAAACCTAGAGCCCGCTCCTTTGATGGACGTGGTCCCGGGACGATTTTTGGTGGAAGAGGTTGAAGCAGTGCTTAAAGTGAGGCGGTATGAGCCGGTTATGCATCCGAAAGTTAGAAAATCGACCGGTATGCCATACCGGTAAAAATAACTTATTTTAAATTGTAATTATTTAAATTGTAGAAAAAATACACATAGAAATAAGGACAACGTTAGCATTGTCAACAAATATGTTTGTACTATCACAGATCATTTTCATTTTTGTCCTTCTTTCAATAAAAGACCTCCCATCCCTCGTTCACTCTGTCGTTCATCGGTTTACAAAATGGCATTTTCTTGACAATTGGTGAAAAAAAAGACTTCTTACCCCCCACCGCCCCATGTTTTGGCCAACATCGAGGGACAACATTCATTCATATTGCTTTGCTTGAACAAAGAGGCTTTGCTTGGGGATGTGGGCTAACGGTCATGACACCCGCTTCTGAAAAACAAGAAGTGAGTTACCAAGGAAGCAAGATAGGTTTTATGCGCCGCCCTGGAGCCAGGAGTTGTCGCTCGTAGTTTTTAGAAGGCAATAAAAAAAATGGAAATAATGAATATTTGAATGAAAGGAACTTCGCAAAAATCATCAATGATCAAAATTTTGAATTGTGCCAAAGTACACACAAAGTGTACACAGATTGGCATTACACACTAAATGCACACACAAGACAAAGTTGCACACATTTTGTGTAAATACACATTGGCAACGCTGTGCCCCTTCTGATGGTGTGGTGTTGCTCTCAATGTGAGTTTTCCCGTACGTCCCTCGAAAGAAGAGGGCCAAGTTGCTGCGACCGAAAGCTTTCAATTGTTTGATGCGGAAACATTGCCACAATGATTTATTTGACGGACTTCGCTATACTCTGTCTTTCTAGTCATTCTAAGTAGCCTACGATCTTCACTCGTCAACACCAAACGACTGAATGACAAATTGGCAAAAAAGTCGAGGTCATTCACTTCTTTACCCTAATCAAAGGGAGGGTTTCCTCTGTCAGAGGGTGGCGCGGGTGGGACCTAACTATGTTTCGCATATTTCCGAGGGTTCATCTGAGATTGATGGGCTCTAGTTCGCGTAGTTCCCAGCTTACTACAGCGCCTACGGACAAGTTTTTTCGACATTTGACAGATGCGAGCTACGAATGTCTAATTCAGGCCGTTTCTAAGTGTGTTGTGTGATGGCCTTTAATGTTGTGATTGTGTGTGGTGTGCTAATTCAGAAAAATGAAGCGTACCCAGAGGTCAATAGAATCTTATTTCAGTGCTTCTAGTGGTAATGCGAAGAAAAGTAATTCTGATGTAGGTCTTTCACAGGAAGACTCCGGAAGTCTACAGGAGAAATCTGCCGGCTCAAGTTCAAGTGACACTAGTGGCCAATTGTTGAAATCCAATAGTGCACCTTTATGCTGGAGCCAAAACCAAGTTAACATCTTTAAAGAAAAGTATCCGTGGTTAACTGTCTCGAATACTCTTGGCTGTGTAAGTTGTAAAGTTCAGGACTTGAAATTTTATTCAAGTGTTGGCGTATCGCTGTTACAACAGTGGATTGCGGGTAGTGTTAAACCTTTCGGGTCTACAACGGAAATGCAACAGCATTCATTACGGAAGAAAATTTTCGAACATAAGAAAAGTATTGCCCACTGCACCACGGAAAAAATACTCTTGGAAACTGAAAACCAGAGTTTAGAAAAACTTTTCGATAATGAAAACAAATGCAGCTTTGAAACAACGTGTCGGGGTTTTCAAACAGCATACTATACTGCAAAACAAGACAGGCCGTTTTTGGATCATTCCCATTTAATAGATCTTCAAGCTGACAACGGCCTTGATATGGGGCGAATTTTACACAGTAATGTTGTATGCGCGGACATTGTAAGCCACATTGGTGCTGAAATGAAAAGCAGACTTATTGAAAAAATTAAATGTGCTAAGTCCATGATAAGCATTATTGTTGATGAATCAACCACATTAAGTAACAAAAGCGCGTTAAATATTTATATACGTGCGCGTATTCCGGATAGCGAAGGAGTTAAAAGTAAAGACAATAACTATAGTGATGATATTTATACGTTCTTTTTAGAACTATTGGAACTTCCGGATCAAAAATCAGATACAATATACAACGTTCTTATGGATTGTCTCCGAAGGAACGGTTTTGATGATAATTATCTCGGGGACTACCTGGTTGGTTTCACAAGTGCTAGTGTTATGTGCGGGAAAAAATCTGGAGTCGGATCAAGATTGCAACAACAATTTCCCAAAATCGTATTGTGGCATTGCCTTAGTCATAGATTGGAACTTGCTGTAAATGATTCACTAGAGAGACTATTGGTGGTGGTGTGAATCATTTTAGTATTTTGGTTAGCGCTCTGTACAAGTTGTACAGTCTCTCTCCAAAAAATTCGAACGAACTTGAAAAGTGTGCACATGATGTTGCAAGTCAACTTAAAAGGATAGGTCGCATTATAGATGTAAGATGGGTGGCGTCTTCTTTACGCTGTATAGAATCTGTATGGAGTTCATACACTGCAGTATATACACATTGCTCTACAGAATCTAAAAGCAGCTACCGCAACAGTAAAGAGCGAAGTCAGTTCCAAGTATTAGCAGATAAACTAAGCTCCTACAATTTTATTAAACTTTTAGGACTTCTCTTTGATATTCTGCATGAATTAAAAAGTCTGTCAGAATTATTGCAAATGCGTGACTGCACCATAAAAAGAGCTTATGATATGATAAAGCTATATATAAATAGAATAGAGAGTTTAAAATGTACGCCAGGCGACAGTGAAGATGAAGTATTCAAAAGTATTGAAACCAAGGTTTTCAAAGGCGTGGAACTTAACAAGCACATTCATTTTCCATCTGTCAACAGATGTCAGTTCATACAGTGTATAGTGGATAACCTCAAAATGCGAACCATTAACAAAAACGATATGAATCACAAGCTAATAAGTCAAATAGAATCTGTTTTCAGTGACTCCGGTGACATTCGACAAGGTGAAAAAGAAATCAGGGAACCTGCTTTTAGGTTTGAATTAAATTCACATGATGTTCTTCGCGACTTTGTCCAATATAAGGCAACAGGGAAGAGGGTTGTTACTGAAACTGTAAAAAGATGCTTCACCGCTCTTAACACCATAGCAATTAGCAGTGCAGATTGTGAACGTGGTTTCAGTAAAATAAACATAATAATATCTGATCTTAGAAATTCGCTACAAATTAGTACAGTTTCGAGTACAGTGTTGCCACAGTCCTAGCCCTGGAGTGGGCTGAAAAATAGTACCAAATTGAAACAAAAAGGGCTGAATTCATTTCTTTATACCAATTGTAATACATGGCTCTAAAAGAGTAAAGTTCTAGATCTCTCATCCCCTCTTCCAAGAGTCTAAATAAAGAAATTGCTCTTTTTAAAAATTACATTAATAAAAACATCCAAATACGAGGATCCTGAACAACCATGGAAGTATATGAAGCTTTTCTCATACGTAGGAAGTGTAACAGAAGCCGCAAATTAAAAGGGAAAACAGTTATCATCTTCGGTATGTATTGTAAGGAAACCAAACGCGCCTCTATTTCAAAGTGACCAATAAACCTAAAGGGTATTATGGCCATATATGAAAAAATACATAAAACGAGGAACAAATCAATCATCTCCGAGTTCGGATGTAAACAGTACGTTATAATAAAATATTAAGATATACC
This sequence comes from Thermobia domestica, assembly GCF_964235325.1. Lineage (NCBI taxonomy): Eukaryota > Metazoa > Arthropoda > Insecta > Zygentoma > Lepismatidae > Thermobia > Thermobia domestica. The sequence goes on from NC_137458.1 coordinate 27,844,939, forward strand.
GGTAAATTATCAGGATGCGTCCATCTAACATCACTTGTTTTCCGGTATAGTTCGAATTACGAATTTCGCACACAAAGTTCGTGGCGTTATGTGATGCAACGTCACAGAATAAATGTTCAACAACATTTTTTTAAAGAGTCCAACACACAGTATGAGTAACGTGATATGTAGGAAAAGTCTTACTGACATTTTTGAAAATGTGTATTTATATTTGTTAAATAGTGCTGAATTGGGCAGAATTGTACCAACTTTTCCACAAAAGGGGCTGAAAATGCCAGCGTGGTACCAATGGGCCGATGAATGACAAAAAGGGCTAAATTTGGTACAATTGTACCAAGTGTGGCAACAGTGTTCGAGTATAATGTTTGTGTCATTAATCGGGGGCCCCTGTACACACGTTTAATCCTGAGCCGTATGTTAAGTCTTGGTTACGAAAAGGAAGGCGCAGTGCAGACTACAGAAGATGTCAGCAACGAGAAAAGAAGGAAGATGGACCTTATAAGAAGCTGTGGTGGATACTATGACTTAATGTTCCGGATAGCAGACATTTGTATGTAATAGAAGCCAGGTTAGTAAAAATAGTTTAATATTCTAATCGTGTTCTAAACAGAAGTGTCATTTCAGATTTTGTTTGGGGGAAGCAAGACCCCTTGATATAAGTAAAATTTCGCGTTTTCACTGACTTACTGCTATTCTATGGATAAAATCTATATAAATCTCAAACTCGGGGGGATTGCCCCTGCCCCTCTAAATGACGCCCTTGGTTCTAAAGTAGCTCTATGTACAATGTGTTTTGTATAGTTTTAGAGGTCCACACTTGTGTAGAAAGTATAAGAATTTTACACTTTGAGCTGACAGATTTTTTTTTTTAATCATAAACCGGCTACACATTTTTCTGTTCACTGGATTTGTATTATGTGCTAGTAATTTACCGAGTAATATGATGATTAGCAATATTTAAAGTTTCCATTTTATTGAATGGAATACAATGCAATACAATGGGATACAACGGAAAATAATATTCATTGAATATTAATATTTACTTCTGTTAGGCTGATGATTGTGAGGAATAAAACATTTACATACTTGTTTTCTCTCTCTTTTCTTTTTGGGGGGGGGGGGGGACTGCTAACTTTAGTCCTGGAAATGTGAAAATTCTGCAAGATACGCCGTTTACTTTATACAGTAAATAAAATTTCGGGGGGTGTTAAGCCCGGAGGCCCCCCTAAATACGCCACTGGTTCTGGCAAAAGTAGTGCTAAAAGTGGTCATATTTGTTCCATACCGTCACCTCATCTGATGTCACTTTAAGCACTGGGTTGAAGGCATTACGATGGTTTAGACCCTACCTTAGACTGTTGGTCTGCGTCTCCTGTAGCCTCGGTGCTACACCGAAAGGATGTCAGTGTAGCTCTGGGAACACTGCTTTCGAACAAACAAGCAAATAATAATAATAATAATAATAATAATAATAATAATAATAATAATAATAATAATAATAATAAAGAAGAACAACAAATGAAATGAAAAAAATCTTTCAGTTTTACCTCCCACGGTTATACTGGCTAGGCTAAAGGAGACGATGATGATGGTGAGAAATTAATGAAATGGTGGAATGAAGAAAGTGGGAGGAAACGGGAGAACCCGAGAAAACCCACGTACACGGTGTTTGTTCACCACAAAGTTTATTTGGCGTGAGCGGAGATCGAACCAGGGACCCCATGCACCAGAAGTGAACGCTCTGCAACTGAACCACCGCTGCCTCTTATAAGAGAAAGAGTACAGATGAAGTGTAAGATCAAATTTTCATGGTACATCAATCATTTCCATGTTGAACAAATATAGTTTTATTGAGAAAGTGTACAAATATATATAGAGTTAGGATGTTTTGAGGGGGGTCCAGACCCGTTGGTGTTTCACTGTGTGCGAGTTATAAAGAACGCTGAAATAGGCGATTAGCAACAAAGGAGCCCAGTCTACAAGAGCCTTGGCAACGTAGCGTAAATAATGAAACAAGTAATTATAACTACGTCGACTATCAGAAAATACTGTAAAACAGAAAATTTGCATTGCGTTGACGCAAACCGCTACGGAACGAAGCTAAGATGTCCGACACAGTTCCCAAATACTCCCAAAATGCGTTGTCATTCTCGTATAACTTCATGTTACCTTTGCCCACGCCCAAAAGTGAATGCTCTATCACTGAGCCACGCGGCCCTTTGTCGTTGAACAGGATCGTCTGAAAATACATCATGGAGAACGCATAAATGCGATTGGTATTTTGTTCAAGAGTTCAAGTTAAAATATTCTTCACATCTAGCAGCGAAATACAAACGGTGCATTTGCTCCAGAATTGGTGAATGGACACACTACCGGTATATGGTATTGGTTTGAATTTAGGACAGAATGGCAGGAGGACAAAATGGCAGGGGACATAATGGCAGGAAATAAAGGCAGGAGGACAAAATTGCAGCGGACGAAATGGCAGGAAGACGAAACGGCAGCGGACAAAATGGCAGGGGGATGAAATGGCAGAAGGACAGAATGGCAGGAAGTTAATTTGGCAAAAATTATAACTCCTAGGGCTCGTATTTTTAGGTTTTACCTATTGTGTTTGTTAGTAGGTAACAGTTCTCGATTTATTCATTTCTACCTCAAATGTCCAAAGTATATAAATACAGCTAAATTGAACCAAGAGCGTAAAAGAGGGTAAATATCAGTTATCCATGTCTTAACTTTTTTCTTAAATTTATTTCTTTTTAACCATCTTCCAATTGATATCTTGGTTTTATAATAATTCTAAGTAGTACAACGTTTATTTATGACGAAAGAATTTTCCCGTGGACTACCTCTGAATTTCTCTCAGGGTCTAGCCATGGGCGCCCGCAGAATATTTTCCAAGTGGGGGCAAGACACACACACACACAATTGATAGAATGAAACCCAACAAAACAAAACTTCATTGCTATCAGCACCACGTCAGCAAAATAAACAACAAAGAGCGAAATTATCTTTTCAACACAACTGACGGATACACATCATTCAAATCATTTAGCATTGCATGCAGCATCAGGCTGAATATAATTATTACTGAAAAAAATGAAACATCATATGGGGGAGAGAAGTAGATTAAAATCTTGGGGATGTGTTTGACTAAATTTTGTTACTCTAATCATTTAGTGAATATTGATTTTAAAAGTATAATATTGTCACCAGAAGAGCCTATAAATGTTAATCTTTTTCAAAAATCCAGGGAGGGGTAATTGCCCCCTCTTGCCCCCCTCTGTAGGCGCCCATGGGTCTAGCTATCATGTGACAAAGAATTAAATCTACTAACTGCTTTCACACACAATATAATTTTGAAACTTGGGAGCCTAGTGGTATCTTTGTGTCTGTAGTATGTAATAATGCTGATACGTTATTCTCTTGAACATCTTAATGGTATTTGTCGTTTGACTTCAGAAGACTCAGTTTAGCCTGCAAGTACAAGTTGCATATAGTTAAAACATATCAGATGTACGATCTTGTTTAATAAAATCTGCCCCTCCCCCTCCGCTATCTGAAAAGCCCTATATTGTTATTCACATATGAAATTCAAAGACAAAGGCAATCGTCTCTATCCAGTCATATTTTTATTTCAAATTTAAGCATTAAAATGTGCTACGCATGGTTGCAAGAGGCTGTTTATTTTATTTTATTTTTATTTATTCATTTATCTATTTTTTTTTTTTTTTTTTTTTTTTTGTTTACTGTACTTAGGTACCTAATATTGGAACTAATTTTTTTCATGAATTGATGTAAGAAGCGGCCGCGTAATTTTCGACCAATTATTTCATCACTGGTATCTATGAGCAATGAGATAACAACAGTGGAAGACAAACTTCGTTCTTCTCAAACTTGATACTTTGAAAAACTTATGAAAGTAGTTTCGTTATCCAAATACATATTCAATCAAATCAGTTTCAGAAGTACCATTAATCATATAATAACGTAATGGCTGTAAGAGTTACCCTGAAAATGTATTTTGTATGTTTTCTTTTTTTCGTAATTCAGAGATTTTTTCCTGAATTTCACTGGAGTTATGAGGAACCTTAAATTATCAGGCATTCCACTGTAATTGCTCCCCTTTCACCCTAATGCGATATTGGGTATATTTACAGCTTAGTGCAGGTTAAAGGAACCATGATCGTGCATATTTGATTTCTAACTTGCTTGCTTATAGCGTTGCCCTCAAGATGAGATGAGAATTCAGGTTTTCTCGTCTCGTGTCGTAAATGTTTGTAAAAATCCTGTCTCGAATCAAAATTTTCTCGTCTCGTTTTGTAAATTTATGTACAAAATGTGTCCTGATTTCCGTTTTAGATTCATGTAGAATTTATCAGAATTCTTCCATGTTACGACGAGTCCATGAAAGATTGATATAACGACACTTAAATCATATTTATTAATGAAGTAAATTGTGTAATGACTTGCGTATCTTTAAACATTGATAAATGCTCTTTCTTGTATTCTTTGAAAACGGGAGATCCTATGTCTACCGAAAGTTCTAGTGTTTCTTGTGAGTAATCTACAATTTGTTTCCTCCTATGATTTTTGCCCCGAGCTTCCCTTGAATTTGTCTCTATGCATATTTCATAGACTTAAAAATACTAGAGACAGTCACCAGAAAATAATGAGTACACATCCTACATATCCTTTCGTCAAAAACTTCGGAACGAGTCGAATCGAACCAATTTTAATTCGTTTTCTTTGCCACAGAAAGTATCCGATCCTTTGTACAATACCGAGGTTAGTTTATTCGCAAGCTAATATGGACGATGTGTGTATTTTCCTTTCCTTTTTTTTTTTTTTTTTTTTTTTGCTTGTTTCTTAAAATGTTTTGCAAATAACTTCAATAACTTTTGAAACTTTTTGTCTTTATTTGAGCATATACGGATCACAGAGAGAAATAAAGATAAAAGCTGCTTCCTTCTAGTAATACCCGAAAAGATCTTAAATAATATATATAAAAAAAGAAAACGACTAAAACTAATTTCTTTTATTAAGACACTGCTGGTATGAATAGAAAGCTTGCAATAGTAAGGTGTTTGTAGATGAGTGTCAATTAGAATTGAAATATTATTAGCAGTTCGAATTTTGGAGCATAATGAATAAATCGAAAATTTATGTTGAAATCTTCATTTATCAAGCAAGAAACAAAATAGTTTAAAACCCGACAATTCAAATTAATTTCCTGCCATTCTGTCCTCCTGCCATTCTGTCCGTTCTCCATTGGTTTGTAAACTTTCCTGCCAGTGAAAAAATTGAAAAATAAACCCCGCATCCACCGACCAACAGCATATTCTTATGAGCTCCTTAAGATAACTGTGAAAACAGATCTTCGGAAAAATGTTCCTAAAATTGTAAACGAATTTTATACAAATCATGACACTATTGTTTGAGGTTCCACACAATCAGCAAGTAGAAAAAGTTGGATTAATGGCTACATGAGTTACATCGGCTAATATCGCCGTTAAAACGTATGCCATTCTTTGAGTGTATGGAATAACCGAGAAGTTTTCGGCATTAGATTGCAATATTGAAAATATTGAAAAATAGATCTGCAATTGTAAACAGTCAGGACTTTAGACAACAATCGAAAACGGTCAGGGCAGTAGTTGGATCGTGATCACTTCAGGAACATATTTTCCAATACCACCACCCAGCTGCAGAAGGTGCTGATATGATAATGTTTTATGGTGGAGGTGATAGATCATGTCTTTCTGTATCGAGGAGAAATTATCACTGTGGATCGTTCAATGGCAAGAAAGTGGAAAGAAACGGGAGATTTCACGCACACGAGGCTTGTCCACCACAAAGTCCACTTGGCGCAAGCTTGGATTGAACTGAAGATCACACGAACCAGGGGCGAATGCTCCATCACTGAGCCAACGCAACCCCCTGTAATTGAACAGAATCGTGAAGGTGCATCACGGAAGGCGTTTCGGCTAATATATATCGAGGATCTTATACCTTTTACCATTGGTTTCTCAGTCCTCCTAAGATAACGTAAATTTTACTTCATGAATATCTAATGAAGTATGGTACTAAACAACTAAAAATGCTCCAAATGTACACAGAAAAGCAATAGAAGTTGGATGATTGTTTCAATTTTACGCTTAATTTTAGATCAAGAGTAACGAACATTTTTTGGTAACATTGAAGGTTGTCGGCTCCAATTTGATCTTTGCGAACAGATGTGCTGCTCACAGGCAGGGATTTCCCTCCCCCCCTCTCAAGACCTTTTCCAATTCATTCTCGTTCTGCCTCCAGCACTTTGTAGAGAATATTTTCAATGATCTTATCTGGAACCACTATGCCATTTCTAAAACAATTGAAAATAATTTAAAATACTGGTATCTTTAAAAAAACTAAAATGAAGTATAAAATAAATGTAATTCGTCCTCTACTTCCACTAAACACCAACTGGTGCTTCTAGAAGTAATACAAATCTTTATTGAGATTTTAAATTCTGCGGACCCAAATATTAGTTCTTGCCCTTCCAGGGAAACTTCCCAGTTACGGCGCTGTCATCTTCATAGCTATATACTGTTGGTAGCCATACACTCAGCAATTATATACAGCCTGGGGAAGAAAAATACACAAGTATGCAATGTACTTCATTATAGCAAAGGAGACAAACTTTCTAATAAACACGAGTCGTAAAACACCTTTCTTCAAAGCAAAGATGGCACCTATACTGAGACAAATAATACTGTCTCGAGATGCGACTGAGACTCGATGTGTCGAGACGAGACAGAGATAAATTTATAATTCGAGACGATATCAACCCAGTCCAGGCCAAGAATGATCTTGCAAGGAGTGTGTGTTCTGTATAAATCGATGTGTTTAGGAACCTTAGAAAATAATATAGAATTTCATTTTTCTAGAAACAACGGGCATAAATCTCGGAGATACCCTAGTATAATAATAGCTACAAATCGTCTCCCTATCTGTTAAGATTCTACTATATTGTAAATAGAATAACACAACAATTTTACTTTTTATATTTTTACTACATTTGGTGTAAAATGCATAAAGCTAAAACCTACATAATATAAAACTGTTACATAATTTTCCCGGGGAAATTCTGAATTTGTGGGCTATTTTCCACCAGGCTACCTCTGGATTCATTCCTTTTCAGCTGTTGTACGCACTTATAAGTTAATAGTACATATTGATATGACATATTCGACAATCTCTGCTAAATAATTCGAAGGGGATTTTGCCATTTTAATTTTCTTGCTGACTTAAAAGAAAACTATTATTTTATTGTTAGGTATTATGTATGCACGTAATTTTAAGTGAACTAGACATAGCTTGCCATTTTCGGAGTCAGCTGCAAAATGTTTAGAGATGTGTTGTCCCTTCCGTGAGTTTCCGCACGAAAGAAAAAAGCGCTCATATTTTATCGTTAGTATGTACATATATACAAGTTCAAGGTAATTGGACATGTTCTAGCGTTTCTCTCACTGGCATTAAAATATTTCCGAAGGGGCGAAAATATTTCCCTTGAACGGGCTTTTCATGTAAAAGATAAAGTTCATAATATATTATTTTACTATTGTAATGTATGTATGAACGGAGCTACAACTGAATTAGTCATATTCTTCTACTACTTTCAGATTTAGTTGCAAAATATTTCGAGAGGGGACATTAACTCTTTATACTAGTTTTCACAGAACAGGAAAAGAAACATTATCCCTTATTTATTATTGCTATGTTTGCACTAAGATTCAAGTAAATTGGATATGGTTTTCTACATTATTTATTATTTAAAAGATAAGTTCACTACTAGTTTATATCAAAGTAGTGGAAATGAATTTAAAGCCTCAAAAAGTACGGTATATTCCATGAAAATCTAATATTTTTACGAAAGATATCTTGGACATATTTCTTAATATAAAGAAAGGGGCGAGGGAGTTATTCATCGCTCATTTGTGACCGATTTTAATTACAAGAACAGGAGATTACGGAAAAAGTCAAAGAAAATATATATAATACTGCATAAAACCGATTGAGATTGTGAAACTATAAATAGTCGGGGAGAGGGCAAAACTACTAAGCTATTTTTTACTGATTTCGGCTCCATGTAGAGTGAATGATTAGGAAGCCTTAAGGAAAATATACGGCATATTACACTAAAATCGAACAGTTGTAACCGGGAAAGGCGACTAAAAGCCTTTCCCCACTTCCAAAAAATATCTATGGCACTCCCCACTTCCTAAAAAAATACAATGGGCAAAGATAGGCTCGGGGGACGGCATGACGTCATGCAACCCTCCTTCCTTTTCAGATCCACTACCCATACACTGAGAAAAATTCGTTCTCCGGACAGCCGTATATTGTACAAATATACAGAATCCACTTGCTTACTACAGAAATCAATAGGGAACAAACGTTATCCGTATGCTACATAGGCCCTGCCCTTAGATGTTACATCATGCCGTTGCATGATGTCGGATATATAACAGTCTTCCTTATAATATACATATATGTATGTTACCTTTGTCAGCTATATGTTATATACGTCCATTTGAATGTGAGATCCTAATCGCCTATATTGTTTCGTACGGAAAGTACGTACAGATGGAATTGGAATACTTATGCAGAAAGTATTATAAAACATGCGTTTTCCGTTATACGTTTGCTGTACGTTAAGTCCAAAAACTACAGGATTTATAAATGTAACACACAATTTTACGTATCAGTCATTTTTTCTCGGTTTGTTCTAACGGAAATTATAGAGAAAAACATTTTTAAGTTGAGGGGGAAGAGGGTTGAATTCACCGCTCATTCTTGAGTGATTTTAATTCCAAGCACTGGGGATTATGGAAAGAATAAAAAAAAAACATTATATTGTATAAAAACCGAATGAATTATAGAAAATTTACCATAGAACTCTAAAAGAGATGCACGGGGGCTAGGAGGGTAAACCCAATAATTTATTTCTTATTGGTTTTAACTCAGAGCGGAGGGAATAAAAATCGGGAAGTCTCAAACAAAAGTACGCCAAATTACCCCAAAATCGAATACTTTCTAACGAAAATTATCGTTGACCATACATATATTTTTTAAAAAAAATTATGGAGAAAGGTGAACTTAAACTTTTATTCTTGGCAGATTTTAACCTAAAATTGAGGGATATACAAGATGTCATAAACAAAATATAGTATACACCAACTTTTGTCATAAAAATATTTTACATAGTTTAAATTGAAATATTATTTTCCATGTACATGTGTAAACTTGCAACGTGGGATTGATTTTACTCCCCTCCCCCCTCAGTATACTTTATGAATATTAACTCTAAACAACAGCATTATTGCTGCAAGTGAAAGGAAGACAAATAGCACATTACCAGACTCCGCTAGTCTACCGTAGTCTTAACTTAGGAAGTTTCCCCATTGTCTCAAGATGCTGGGTAACACCGGAAAATACTTTAGCTCCTACTGAGAATTGAAACCAGGAGCTACGTGGGGTCTACTGAATTCAGATTCCCTGCCCTCACTAAACTTCGTAGGTTGACGAGTGTTTGTGAACTTTCTTAACACAAGTATATTTGTTTCATATCGAAATGAATGATGTGGCCTAAAATTTTGTTTTATATCTCTAGCACTATCATTTTTCTGAGAAATAGGAGGCATTAATTAACAATTACTTAGGCTTTTCAGATGTTGAATAACACAGGTTAAATACTACAATATACATATAAGACCCCCAAAAATCTTTGGATCCCTTAAAAAATTGGACGCGTGCCTGGTGTGCTCTAAACACTCATTTATTTATATAACAATATTTCAAATACAGACTCTAAGGCCAATTTACAACAGAATATTTTAACATCAATAGTGGAAAAAGGAAAGAAGAAAATCAGGCAGGATTTATGCTTAAAGATAACATCCTGACATTCACCTTGTGGATCCGCGAAAAAACTGGTGTAACTAGTCAGGATAGCAAGCCACAAGCTTTGCACCCAGGATCTCCCTTTTGCGAAGGAAGAACGCTAACCACTAGCCTACGCTCGTTAGAAATAATGATAATAATAATAATAATAATAATAATAATAATAATAATAATAATAATAATAATAATAATAATAATAATATATCTTTACTCAATATAGTGAACCAATTGGGAATTTGCCTGGATTAAGAATCAGCAAACTCCGCTGAAATACCCCGTGGCCATGCATCACGCAATTTCCTAGCTATCTTGTGGCCTATAGAACTGTAAAGTTTTTTTAGTAATAATAATAATAATATCATTTCCACAGGCTTCCGCCCCCATTCATGGAACAGGTCTCACATCAATTAATCCTACTCTTGTTGTGGACAGCGAAGAGCGCTATAAAAACAAAGCAAGATGAATGAAAGACATTGTCTATTTTCCCTCCCCTTTGCTACTTTTGGCTCACTCTATGCTTTCCCCTGACCCTGCTAACCCTTCCACCTGCATTTTTCCTCGTATGTGACTGACTTTCTCCTATGATATTCACAGAAATCGATCAAGTTGTTTTTTCTCCCTACTGCTTGAGATTTGCAATAATATATGAAAGTGAAATTTCTTTCTGCTTCGCCAGCTGAAGAACGAAGTTCAATGTGACCCTCTGAAGAACAATACAATTGATACCATGTCCGAGGAACTCTCCAAAGATCTGATAAGATCTGTAACTGATGAACACAATACCTTTACCAAACCTATCTGATCAACTGTGTTACTCATGTGGCAAATAGTATTTGTAACGAAATAGCTTCTGTTCCGCACATTTTCGTTCCATTAGATACCCGCAGAGGAAAGAATCTCATTGTGGTGGTACCAATATTGGATTTTCTGCCGATAAGAGTGATAAAGCATACCAGAAACAGATTTGTTCCTTCAATTAGTTACGGTACAAAAACGTTACACGCTTGAATAACGTTACTGCCTCATAAAGAAAATGTGTGTTATGTCTTGTACCCACCGAAATTAAATAACCAATAATTTTGTTACAGAGAGCTATTTTCGTTACGTTACAGTTACGTTAAGTTATCCACCCCTGCAAAATAATTCGTTTTTACTGGATACATATTTTTAAAAAGCAGTAATTTAACTATTTCACAATGTACGGGTTATTGGTAATATTTTAACACACATATAGGTTGCGATCAAGGAATGATTTAAGACAAGTACCGACATCATCCAAAATTTGAACTAAACCTGTAATCTGAGACGGAATTGATTAGCTTAATTTTAACGCTAGTAAAGCCGGAAAGCGCAAATGTACGAAACACAGATTCGGTTTATTTCACTATTATTCCTAAAAAGAAATGTAAAAAAATATTGTACTTACCCTTAAAATTCTTATATTTCTTCTACACATAAAATTGATATTCACACTACGATAATTAAACACAAACGAAAAAAAAAACACATTGAAACTGAAAATTACACATTTTTCATTGTATACGCACTGAAAACAACCGTGACACTGCATACTTCGGAATTTCACCGATAGAGCGCGCATTGTACCACTTCCTGTAGAATTTAGCAGTGGTAGTAAATCTTGAGTATTCTGTGTCTAGTTACAGACTTGTAATGGAAGATGTTTTTGATTCAAAGAGATTAATAATTAACAAATTATTATGGAATTGGTTTGGTATGCTTTGACTACAAGTGCAAAAAAGTAAATGTCTTGCCTAGTTTGTAAAATAAAAAATAAATGAAAATAAATGAAATGCGTTGACGAAAACCGGTACACAAGTGATTTGTGAATATTCTGTGTCCGCGTTTAAAATTACAATTGTAGGTAGTTACGATGAAACTTTACGTTGAAAAGCACGAGTGTAACATAGATGTGTAGTATTTTTCTTGCCTTGATTTATTTTTAATTATAAATATATATATGCACTATACTTCATATAAGGATTTGCGCTGCTTTACGCAAGTTTACAATGCAACCGCTTTGAATTTAGAATGTTTTACGTAAATTTGTAATGTAGCCTCTAGGGATATGCGCCGCTTTAGCCAAAGTGAAATGTAACCTATAAGGATTTAGGGTAGTTTATACCCAAGTTTACAATGCAATGTAACCGCTTTGGACTTGCGATGCTTTACGCAAATTTGTAATGTGACCTCTAGCATATTTAGACCTGTTTACGCAAATTGAAATGTAACCTATAGGGATTTAGGGTGGTTTATATGCAAACTACAATGCAGCCCATCTTAATCATTACTTAGTCAGAGATAAGTTAGCAAGATATTAGTTTCTTACTAAGCAAGATTTATTAAATTTGGATTAGTCAGAGACAAGTTAGCGACATAGTAGTACCTTACTAAGCAAGTTTTAATTATAGTTTAGTCACAGACATGTTAGCAATATACTAGTACCTTACTAAACAAGATTAATTAAATATGGATTAATCATAGACAAGTTATGGGAATCTTTTTTGGCATATTTTAAATACAATAAATAAAATATTGTGGGGCGCATACACAGTACAATATTAAAACCCGTATGGAATGAGGACATTGCAATGCATGAGCGAATGCTTAGTCTGAGATTATTTGATGTGAGGCCCCATACCAGTATAGAATATATTAAAACCCGTATGGAATGAGGACACTGCAATACATGAACCTTTAGTCTGAGAATAAATAAAATATTGTACACAAATACAGACATGGTCTTAAGCTATTTTAGAATGGAATGAGGGCACTGCAAGACATGAACCATCTCCTACATGTGCTAGAGTGTACTGAGTATTTTTGCAATTAACCATTAGGGGCAGCACTTACTAGAGGATTGCCTGAAAACATGTGTGAACTTGTTGGTAAATATGATGCAATGCTATATATAAGCACATTACATGGTTTTGATATCATTTTATCGTACGCCGCCAGACGTAACGTACTAAATACGCGTGTTGTCAATCCTTGACTTATTTCAAAATAAATATTAGTACTAGTACTGAATTGAAAGCATAGAATTTAGTAAAAGTCTAAATATATTATTCCAGTTTTACAGTGTGCTAATTTTGGGCCGACAAATAAAAAAAACCTGCAGTGGCAGAAAAAAAGTAGCGAGGCGCGCCCACTATCTTCCCCGATTTTAGTGCTTAATTTTTTAAAGAACAACTAAGGATCAAAAAGGTGTGTATTTTATATTTTTTGTACTTACTAATACTTCATTAATCAATTAATATTAAAGAACAAAGAGAGACTTTGTAATTATAAAAACTGAATATTCTTTTTCCATATCACTATAATCTTACTATAACAAAAGTATTGATTAGGTTCGTTGTAACATATTAATATTTGATGACTCTCTCTTTGCATATCAATATAATTGAACTGAAGATTTAAAATTATTGATTTGTCTTTCTTTTTATTGAGTGAAACTCATAAATTAAACTGAACTTGATAACTCAAAATAGTTTTTCTCGTTTCATTTTTTTCAGATGGATTTCTTTTGCCCAGTCGGTGAATTTAATATGGTTGATGAAATCTACCTGCAAGATGTGTTGCGTGGTCTCAATGATTAAACCCTAGTCTTTAACACGTGGAAGGCGATTATGGAAATGCAAAGGCTAGGATATCGTGGGTCGGAAAGATGCGACGCTGTACTGCGCGCTCTTCGTGCCTTTGAAGGTAATGGCATTTTATTATTACAGCACTGCGTGAGCAGTGCCGATATCTTAGAGTTGTTTGTGTTTGGATTCTTCCGTAATAAAGAATCTTACGATTGTGCTCAAAACAGATTTATATACTTAATGGCGTGCGGAGGACAAATATATAAAATAAAAGATGTCGAGCTATCCATTTTTTTAATTTTGGCTCGCGGTTTGTTTCGAATGAATGTTTAACTCCATCTGAAATACCCATAACAGTGACCCCTCAAGAAAATTATAACTTGAGTGATAATAATACTAATTTACATTTATTAAGTAATGAAGGCTTGGCATTTTTAGATCGAGTAAATCTAAATTCCGTTGAAGAAGAAGAAATGAGGAGATTGGCTGAAAATACGAACAATGCTATGGTTATACCCACGCAAGAGGTTCAGGGACAAAATCCTGTATACAACCCCCAACCTAAATTTTGTGTACAGGATAATCCTTGTTATGGGAGCCAATTTACTCCTCAACCTCGCCCCTCATACGCCCCTGATTCAATATTGGTTTGATATGGGAGCAATAACGATAATAGTACAAATAGTACTAAACGTAGTGGTAATAGTAGTAGTAAACAAGTGGTAGTAATAGTGATAATAATAATGACGGGAAAAATCAGAGCAATAGTAATTTCGAAGTTGTAAGAGAAAGCAGAAAAAGGTTTCGTAAGTTTCATCTTACGGGCCATAAAATCGTGATTAGACCTGTGGATAATGAAAGACGTATTGATAATCCAGAGGCCTATATTCAAAGTTTATTTAATTTTGCGTTAGAACATGTGTTATATAATGCTCGCCCCACAGATTATATTGGAATGTACATAGATAGTAGTAATAATAGTAATAACAATTCTCTGTATTTCCCATTTAGAAGAAAACACGATTTTTCTGCTCGATCTGTCCTTTCCTCAATTGAACGAGTTTTAAATTCAAATGAGGATTTTCTTTTGGGGCAAGAAGTACTTTTTCGGTTCCACTTGGCAGAGTATGCATGAGAAAGGAAGAACTAATAAAACAAGCAGTGTTGAAAAATTATTCCAAACATCAAGATAATTTGGAAAAGCGTTTAATACGCATAGAAAACAATAATATTATTGTCTTCCCATGGCAATTGTGTGGTGGATTAGCAAACATACTGCAAGTAGACACAGTTTGTGCAACTTAAGAACAAGAGATTATGATACATGGGTTCTTAAAGCAGAAGTTCTCTGCGAGATGGCAGGAGTTGACATTAAGGCGAAGGGGGGTTGTGTTTCTAAAGACCTGGACTTGATCCAATCATATTTGATTCGTGAATATCAAATTGTGGTTTATGAGGAAATTGAAAAAAATAACCGGGAATATATAGTACGTTACCCAGGAGAATATGCAGAAAATAAGATTTTCATTTACTATAAAAGAGGTGACAGTGTTGGTCATTTTGAAGCCATTCGTAATATTAAGTTTTCTTGGGAAAGAGAAGTATTTCTATCATTGCTTGGAAGCGTATAATGGGTTAACATATAAACATAAGTGTGAAACTCAGTGTTCTCTTTGCGAATGCAATCACGTGCGAGATTATACGAGTAAGAAAATTAAATGTGATGCATGCAATAGAGAGTTTGCTGAGGGTGTCTGTTTTGAGAATCATGTGAAGCGTAATAAAGCGAATAGATCTGTTTGTGATAATTTTAAGGTCTGCACTAATTGCGGTATCATCTTTAATAACAGGCGTTGAAAATCACATCATGTATGTGGTGAACATTTTTGTTCAACATGTCGTAAGCATGTAGATATCGCCCATACATGTTTTGTGCAACGACAAAGGCCTGTACATACTAATAGGTTTATGTATATTGCTTATGATGTAGAAACAATGTTAATGGCACCAAATGCGCGCGGTGAAAGGGAACATGAAGTAGTGCTGGTATGCTGTAAGCATATTTGTTACAATTGCATGAGTGAAGGCATTGATGAGCACTGTAAGACATGTGGTGATAATAATGGAAATCGTTCGTTTCCTTTTAAGACAATGACTGACTTTATTAATCACGTACTTGTTGACTGACCCGACTTTAGACGTATAATTTGTGTGGCGCACAATTGTAGCAGATATGATGGTCTTTTCTGGCTTAGAAATCTAATAGAAGAGAAACATAGTATTGCTAGTGTGCTCATTCAGGTTCAGAACATTTTCTATATTAACATTGAAAACCGTATGTTTTTAAAGATTCATTTTTGTTCCTTGGATGTAGACTAAATAGACTCCCAAAACTTTAGGACAGCGCGAAATTTTACGAAAGGTAAATTTCACATACTTATTTAATACCGAAGAAAATCAAAATTATATTGGTCACTATCCCCCAATTGAATTCTGTGACCCTGAAGGACGAAAGACCGAAGAAAAAAGAATTAATTGCCTGGCACCAAGAACGTGCACTAAGTGGCGAGGAGTATAATCTAGAAAAGGAAATGCTTGCTTATTGCGAAAATAATGTTAGAATTCTAGCAGAAGCGATCGTCAAATTTAGTGACATTATTGAAGAGAAAACGAATGGTTTGCAATCTTTCATCACATCATCCACCATTGCAGATCTTGCGATGCGTACATATCGTACTTTGTAATTACCTGAGAATACTATCCCCGTAATTCCCGCGTTGGGTTTCCATCATAAGACAAAGTATAGTACAAAAGCTATGCAATGACTTATGTATATGGAAAAACAATTAGGGATAAAAATCCAGCATGGTAGGAGAGGTGGGAAAAGTATATTGGTAGGTACCAAGTCGATGGATGGCATGAAGGACTCAACGCTGCCTTTGACTTCATGGGCTGCTACTGGCATTCGTGCCCGCGTTGTTACCCTTACAACCATGACGCCATTTTGCATGACGCTCAAGACTCGTAAAATACGATGGAAAAAAGATGTGAACAAACAATGCTCCGCCGGAAGTACCTAAAAAGTTTAGATATAAACCTATATGAAATCTTGGAATGTTCTTGGGATTAGAAGGTTAAGACGGATAAGAACATACAAAGGTTCAATTAAGAACGTTGTAGTAACCTGCCTAATTTCCCTATTACCAAGAACTGTTACAATGGCGGACGCACTGAAGTGTTCAAATCTTACGTCAATTGTACGGGTAATGAGTAAATTGCTTACGCCCATATTACCTCGTTGTATCCATATGTGATGTCACGTAAACCTGTCTGTTAAATCGCCTAAGACACATACGAGGCCGGACTTTTCAGATGTGGAAAGTATTCATGGTGTAGTAAAATGCACTATCTTGCCCCCGAAAGACTTATATTTTCCAATTATTCCGTACGTTGCGCGAGGTCGATTACTTTTCGGACTCTGCCGTACATGTATAGAAGAGGAAAACACTAACGATTGTACTAATAGTGACGATGAGTGTGCTTTTACAGGGACATTTCGTACTCCAGAGTTACACCTGGCTCTTCAAAAAGGATACAAAATACTCGATATACATGAAATATGGGAATCGAACTCATGGATCCTGAAGAGGGGAATTCAGGTGGTTTGTTTGGAACTTATGTGAATTCCTTGCTTCAGATGAAGCAGGAAGCCTCTGGTTTTCCTGCTTATTGTAAAACTGAAGACAAACAAAAATATATCGAGGACTATTATGCCCATGAAGACATACAGCTAAATTATTATAACATCAGGACGAACCCGAGTTTGAGGCAATGTGCAAAACTTTACCTCAACTCATTATATGGCCAATGAGGACAGCACACTGATATGTCACATAATGTAATCGTTAGTGACGAAGTCACGTTTCTTAGGTATTTAACAACGGCACGGTATGACATTCAAAGTGTGGTCCCAATTAATGATGATCATTTAATTATCACTTACAGAGACATTGAAACTGAAAATGCTCCGCTTCAGTTTTCCAATGTTATACTACCGCATTTATTACTTCGTGGGCTAGACTTGAACTTTACAAACTACTGACGACTGTAGGACCAGACAGAGCCATCTACTGTGACACTGACAGTTTTATGTCTATACAGAAAAATGATTAGGAACCTTTGTTACTACTTGGAAACTATTTGGATGATCTAACAGATGAAATTCCAGAAGGTTGGAAGTTTACAACCTTCTATGGTTTAGGCCCAAAAAATTATGTCTATAAGCTAATTAATGCCAAAGGGGATGTTCGGCATATACTCAAAATTAGGAGGATAATACTAAACGATAGAAACTGTCAGAAAATTAACTTTGAGAGTTTCTATAAATTAGTGTCTGGACAATTAGAGTCCACAGTAATAGAAAATCCAAATAGTATAGTGCGTAAACCAGGATTCCGTATCTTTAGCTGTACTGAGACTAAGACACACCGTGAGGTCAATAAAAAACGTAAACATGTTGACGATAATGAGGTGACTGACGATATACACATAGGAAAGCGTGTAACTGTACCTTACGGTTATAGGCCCACGAACGAGTAAAAGTGAGTTGTGTGAATGGGTTTTTCTTTTTTCCTTTTTAACTTCTTCTTTCCCGTGGAAAGTCGTTAATTATTTATTTTCACTGAAAAGCTTTAATATTTATTTTTGTTCGATCGCTTCATTAGAAGCTCGTTGTTAAATGTGTGTATGTGTGAGTGTATATAAAGTAAAAGCTCTATTGTATGCATTTCAATTGAGTACAGCATGTTAAAGTTTCAACATCCCTCTACTATTTTAATTGCGGGCCCATCAAGGGCAGAGAAAACATGTTTTGTAAATCGATTACATAAGAAACGTGATCAAATGTTTAGTATAAAATTTAATGATATTGTGTGGTGTTATGGCGCAGTAATACCAAACTTGGACGCACATGCAAAAATACGTTTTGTAGAAGGGATACCTGACATGAATAATTTTGAAATTAAAGAAAATTCATTATTAATACTTGATTATTTAATGTCAGAAACTAATGGTGATGTTGCTAATTTATTTACAAAGTATGCACATCATAAAAGTTGTCTGTAATATTTACTATTCAAAATTTATTTCCAAAAGGAAAACAAGCACGTGATAGTAGTTTAAATGCATATTATATTATAGTATTTAAAAATCCGCGTGATAAATTACAAATACAACATTTAGCAAGGCAAATTATGCCTCGATATAGTAAGGAAATCGTGAATGTATTCGAGGAGGTAACACATGAGCCTCACACTTATTTATTATTTGACTAAACCCAAAACCAAACGATGCATTGCGAATACGTACAAATATTTTTTCCGAATGAAACCATGCATGCATACGCTAACATAAAAGACATGCATACAGAAATTTTTATTTAGTCGACATCAAGATGTTGAAGGTGAAACAACACTACAACACGCTCCGTGCTCTGTGTAAATGCAAGAATACAAAACGCAAACAAATTTTACAAAATGCTTCAGGGGATTTAATAAGAACAATTTCTCAAGCAGCTAGAAACACAAGAAAAGGAAACATCACTTTAAATTCACGCCAGAAGCAACGATTACGTAGACATAAAAGGACCTTGCGCTTTATCTCAGCAACGTACAGCATTAAAGAAAAAGAAGTTGTTACTACAAAAAGGTGGTGCGCTTCTACCATTAATTTTGGGGCCACTTCTAGCAGCAGTAGGCAGTAGTATTTTTAGTCGATAATCATGTCAGAATTACGTAAAATGATTCCTAAAAATGCATTACATGAAATTCGATTAAATCTTAAATCTATAGATTCACATCAATCACGTTTAGATGAAGAAATGAATAATATTTTAAATCGTCATGATCTTAGTGTACAACAAAAATGAAAATTATATCAGCAAGCTTTACATCTTTATTTACAATATACATCGTCTTCTGCACATAAGCCTATTACATTACGTGTTATACAGGATGAACAAGAAGAAAAATTATCTGCTTTGCAACATGATAACAATACTTCTATTTTACCATTTGCATCAGACATTTTAAAATCAGTACCGAAAACACTACGTAAGAAAACAGATCTATTATTAAAGCAGTTGACAAATTCTGATAAAATTCAGTGGGATGTCTGGTATAGTACGTATCCAAGGAAAAACAATACCTGGTTCAAATATTATAGATTTACTAAATTATGGGTCCGATACTATTTTTAATAACAATAAATTATTTGCCTCTAAATAATAATACGAAATCAATTCTATACGCGGATGACACTACCCTACTTAACATAAATACAAGCTTTCAAGAAGTGTATATAGAAGCTCAAGCTGCATTAAGAGAGGCAGCGACCTGGTTTAAAAGAAATGGTTTTGTGCTAAATCAAGATAAAACAAAAAAAGTAACCCTTAGTCTCAATCACTGTAACGATAGAAGAAACTATGATGTATCTGATGTTAAATTTCTTGGTATACGTATACACAGCCAACTGACCTGAGAACAACATGTCAAATATGTATGTACAAAGCTCTCCCGAGTGCTCTTTCTGTTAAGAAAATTGAAAGATACAATTCCCTATGAGTATCTGACGAAATCATATTTTGCATTTTTTCACAGCATAATTGGATATTGGATTTTGCTTTGGGGCAACAGTAGCCAAGCACATGATGTTCTAGTTTTGCAAAGGAAAGCTATCAGGATTATTGTTGGAACACATAATAAAGAACACTGTAAACCACTATTTATCAGGCTTAAGATAATGACAGTAGTTAATGTATATATTTATCAAGTGCTACTTTACACTAAGCAAAACCTCGCAAATATGACACTCAGGGATGAAGTACATACATATAATACTAGATTGTGTAAGAAAATTGATATACCCTTCACTAGATTATCGAAGATCAAAAATAGTTATTTAGTTATAGGACCAAAGCTGTTTAATAAACAAACATCCTCCATACAACAGCTGCCATTTAAGGTCTATAAGAAAAAGTTATATGATTGGTTAGTAACGAATCCATTTTACTCGATTCAAGAGTTTAGTGAATGTCAAGACGTTATGTCCTAATTTGCAGCGGCACTTTATTTCAAATATTAGTAGGTTGTTCATATAAAATTAACCAATAACTGATTGTTTGTATGCAATGATTATTTTTTTATATATTTGTATCTATATGTATATCTCAATCGGACGTTGTCTATTGCCTGTAAAGCTCAATGACAATACAATACTCTATTCTATTCTATTCTTGTTCTCTCCGTTCTCCATCTTACTTAATTCATCATACTCTCTCTCCGTCCTACCTCCCATTTTCTTCTCCGTAACAAACTTCACATCTGTATATTCCCCAACGCTTATATCTTCGAAAATGCACTACTACACTTGTAACTGTGGTCTCGATACTTGCTCCATCAATCATCTAATTTTCTCTTGTCCTCGCTACCAGCAATATCGCCAGCCCTTTCTCGCCATTCTCACAAATATCAAGGTCCGGGTCCATTGAATTTCGAATCGTTAATTTTCACCTTATCTCCACCTCTTCTTAATGCCTATTAGGCATTTATTCCGAAGTTGGGCGTTCGCTTTCGCCACGTTTTTTCGCTGTCATCTCCTTTCCACATTTTCTGCAATTTGTTAATAGGTTCATTATTCCGTGCTCTTCACAAACTTTTAAAAGATTTTGCTCGTTATCAACGTATTGCTTCACAAATGTTAAAAATGTTAGTTCATTGCCCTTGTACATTCGCCATGTTCATAACATAAATGCTCGTTACTTTCCCACAATGCAACTGTTTGGTTACCTTGCATCACGTAGTTCCCTCCGCTCGCCGTATAGTCTCATGTTTATAACCGCTTATATATAACAAATAAACAGATTTTTCGAGACCCTTATATATTATTAAGCACACAAACGACCAAATTATCCATATCTTTCCTGTAAATTTTAAAAAGTTTGCTGGAAACGAACGCCCAAATTTGGAACTTAACCCGCCTATTATCTCTATTTACAAAGTTCTACATTATTTCGCATTTTAGATATAACTCATTGTTCCATGTTTTTCTTTTGAAAATATCGACCAAAATTGCAAGGAAAGTTAAGTGACAAGTTCCCGAAGATGAAGAAAAAGAAGAAGAAGGATTGACTAAGACATAGAAAGTAAGCGTAGTGAGCAGTGATGCCAATTGAAGGGAAATTTCCCTTGACGCAGGGAAATTTTAAATAAATTTTGAAGAAAAAGGAAAAAGGAAAATTGCTTGTAATCTCTCAATATTGCAGGGAAATTTGAACCTCTCTTCAATCATTTATAGATTGAATGTATTTACGTATCTGATTAATCTAATTAAAATTCAGTATAAATTCAACATCCTATTTGTTCCAAACATAATCCGTTGCACATGTTTCACATAAATTCTTACAAGTTATCTTGCTTTGCATTCGTTAATATTTATCAACATTACACATCGATCAACATATTCAGTTAAATTCGAAACATTACAACAATGCTTATTTAAAATCTTTTATCAAAATTAATCTTCCCATTGTTGAATATCCTTTTAATAAAAATAATGATGTGAATACATACTTATCGCGTACTTAGAAAGAAGATTCATCATGTAGAAGGCATTATGACGTTATTAATTTCAATTTGCTTTACAACTTATGTTTGGTTTATTGTACGATGTTTTTGAATTAAATGCAATATAAAAAGATGAAATACTTATCAATGAAATTATCATTCCAACTATTATAACAGTTTGGTTTGGAAAAATGATATGAAATCTTTAAGTTTTACGTCCCACGGATATGCCGGTTAGGCTAAAGGAGACGCTGATGATGAGAAATGAGTGAAATGAAGAAAGTGGGAGGAAACGGGAGTACCCTGAGAAAACCCACGAGCACGGTGTTTGTCAACCACAAAGTCCACACGGCGCGAGCTGGGATCGAACCAAGGACCCCAAGCACCGGAAGTTTGGTTTGGATTCGTGTTCGGGACGTGTCGTGAATGTAAATATGTTTATATGGGCGAATACTGGGTCATTAGTGTATGCGTGTTAGTGTAAGTTTACAAATTTTCTGGTGACTGTGCGCACAGAATTATACATTCTTAAGAATTCCGCATCTCTAAACTTTGATTTAGTTTGTATTGTGCTTACGAACATTCCTCGTGTACAGCCAAAGACAGCAGCAGCTAGAGTTTTCTTTGTAACTGTTCATATTCGTTTCAATAAATATTGGAGTGCTGTTCTTAAGTAAGTACATAACAAATATATACTTAATATTTTCCTTGTACCTTAGGTTACATTAATATTAAAATCTATCATGAATAAAAATTAAATTTACATAATATTTTATTTTATATTTTTTTTGATTTATTTAGGTTGTCCGTCGTGACCAAGGTATTTATAGGATTTTTTCTCAGTCACACCAGGCAAATGGAGAGATTGCACCTTTAACAAAGGTCCTGACCTACACCTTTCTATATCCTTTCCCCTCCTCTATCGCGACGCATTAGATAGGTAAACAACGAATCAAGTTGAAATTCTGCATAAGCTCAAAGGAAGGCTGTCAGGTATCTGCTTGAATGTGGTTATAAGATTGGGGTGAGGGGGTGGAATCAAAAACGATTAAAAATACGTTTACTAAATACAGTACTTGAACGGTTTGGATGAAGGGAAATTTTGTCCGGAAAAGGGAAATTCTAAAACGTGTGAAGGGAAAACGGCTCTGAAGCAATTGGCATCACTGGTAGTGAGGGCAGTTATGGAAACCGCTAGCGCGTGGAGAATATAGTTTTAATTTCAAAATATTTTTATGAAGCATAGATGAAACAATTTTACATCTGTGAGCTATATGATGTATCTCTGAGCACTTATTTTTTTCAACAGTTATTGTTTTTATAGAAGAGAATATACCAACGTGAGTTCATAAAATTTTAAATTCCCAATAAGCAACTTTACAAGGACCGCTTCTGCAGGTATAATCACTCAGAAACAAACAAAAAGAAACTATTAGGTTTAAAATGGGTCAAAACTTCCCTAACCGTAAGCTAACTCGTTCCTACCCCATCACTAATTATCTCTATGTTACACGATGCGAGGCTGAAACGTGATTGTCCTCCAGAATTTATCGCTCTCATCACAAAATCCGAACATAGCATAGATATATATCACGAGATCCACCAGAGATAATAGGGTGAAGTTTTACTGTAGGAATCCACAGATTCTGAAGTGTACAGAAAATTTATGCAAGTCTTAAATTTACCCATTTTATGTGGAGAAGAGAACCCAACCGATCTCTACGGGGCTTCTAGCATGTTCCTATTATTACATATACTATGGGTGCGTATAGTAAAATTGCACGAAGACTTGTTTACAAGATAAATTCTTTCATGGTTTGTATAGAGAAAAAAACATACAATTAAAAACAAACCAATTTGTGCTAAGTGACCACCAAACGGCAAGAAAACCGTGTATGTGATTCAGGCAGTGCGAATCTAGTGCTCGAATGTGAGTCCTGAGATCAGACTAGTAAGTGCATAACGTGGAAAAGTTTCCTTCTGCGGTCCCCTCTTTCCTACAGTCAATCACTCCCAAACTTCAAAAATCACAAGCAAGTAATTTCTTGCTGGTAGTTTTGTTGTACAGTATTCAAAATTTGACCAAAACTATTGATACGTGTGAACTACCGCTGCAGGAAAAAGATGGTCGGCTAAATTCCTTTTCCCAAATTTATAGATATGACATTATAGTGATGGGTAAATTCCCGGCAAGATATTTTTCGGGAATATTCCCTGGAAGATTACCAAAAATGGGAATTTATCCGGGAATTTATGTTCAATCAGAAAGAAAATTGCATTCTATTACTATATTATGATTTCAAAGTTGAATTAATTTTTATATCACAGCATATTGTTACTGTTGTCCACAGAGGATTCTTTAAAATGTATATTCTGAACGGTACAATGTTACTTTATTAACACTTTATTGTATTTAGAAAGTACGCATAAATATATATTTATTTACAATATGTTCTATCAATTAAATATGTGTGAAAAAATTATATAGAAACAGTTTAAATTTATATGTGAGTGGATTTGCTCAACTTGACTGTATTACTGATATTATAAACGCATTAAATTTATAAATGTTATAAACTAATTAGATTGGGTAAATGCTAGCAGATACATGTCTCACCAATTTATCACCATTTGCGCATAGGTATTTATGTTCACAAAATTTGCAAGATACTTACTTGTCTTTATATTTTAGCACGTAACATTGCCATACACGTCCTATCATTCTACCTATTTCTCGAAATTCCATAAGCTAATTCACATGTAAAAGAAGTCCAAGTACCTCTTGAAATTCGAGTCAGAGAGAGGAGAGAGACCAACGTCTATTACTAAAGGTGGTTCAGGGTTTATTAACAGTACTTCATCTGTATTTCTACATAATTCTAAATTACTTTACAAAATGGTTCCTTCTCATCATTTGTAAATTAGTACTTTGCTAATTTTGGCTGTTCTTTAGCATTGGGGGCCAGCTTTTGCACCTACTATTTTGCGATATTCTATTCCGATGCGTTTGTTTTATAGTTTCATACGTTAAATTACGATACCAACATTAAATTCAGACGGCATTGCAGAGCGAGCTTAGCGAATGAAGGCGGATTAGAACCCCGCATAACACGTTGTTTTCTATCTTCGTTACCACCAATTCACTTTCTTTTCTCACATAAATCACTTCCACTTATCTTTACGGTTTGTATAAATCTTCTACTGCCCTAAAAAAAATGTGTTCGATACTTTCTTGACTACTTGAACATCACTATCAACTCATTTCTTCCGTAAATGATCCTACTTTTTGCTAGGATCAAAATTGGATCAAAATGGACCAAAAAAAATATATTATTTGTTATATAAAGCAGAGTCAAAGAATTTTAAATTTTTTTCCTTCCAAATTGTTTAAAACCTAGAATTAAATCATAATATATTAAAATAAAGTAATAAGTCATATGGTTCTTATAATTTGGAAGATAAAATAAAGAAATGGAAATAAATTCCTTCCGGGGAATTTATAGGTCAGGGAAAAAAAACGGGAATATTCCCATTTTTAAATTCCTTCCCACCGGGAATATTCCCACTGCCCATCACTATGACATTATCAGATATATTTTCTCGACATTTTTGTTCTAAGACGTGATACACATCGCTATCAGGTAAGAACATCTACATAACAGTAATGAGGTTTTTCGCTTCATCTAGTAATGAAATTACGATCTATGAAATCCAGGGTATAATTTAAGATTCCTAACTTCGTGCAAGTAGGAAGGAGAACAAAAATTTTGGTTTCAAACACGTCTTTATATGAGAGTAGTCTCAGTATGTTTTGTATTCAGTGGTAGTTTTTCTTTCGAGAATTAGTTGTAGCAGTGATGAGTTGCGAAGATTTCTGATTGAGATTGAAAGAAATATTGCGGAAGCACCTGTAACCGTACTTCAGTCCGATCGGAAGAATCGTCCGGGGGAAATTTGTACCCCGGGAGGAGCCATTCAGTGCCATAGAAAAAGAAACTTTAGAAGATTATCTGGTGACTATGATATAAAGTAGTAGAAGACACGGCTTAAGTTTAGAGTTGCCCCTCCAGTTTCCAATCTACAAAAATGCAGTTGAAACATTAAAAATTGGGTAAATGTATGGCAGACGGAGTCAGAAGTATTTTTAAATACAAAATTTACAGCAGAAGTGGAAAATGCAAGTACTTAGACCTAACATAAATTAACCAACTCTAACCTAACCTAAACTAGAAACAGGCGAAATTGTAGTTTTTTTTTTTTTTTTTTTTTTTGATATTGTGCTGAATCCTTACTAATATAATCTAACATAAAGTAACCTAAACTAACCTAATATTTGTTAGAAAAAATAGCTGAATTCTTTCTGCTAAACATTGTCCAAAAATTGTTAGGTTAGGCTAGGTTATGTGAGGTTAGCTAGGTTATGTTAGATTAGGTTAGTTTAAGGTAGGTTTGGTTAATTTAGGTTGGGTTACGTTACGTGGTAAGACTTTAGTTAGACTAGAACAGTGACTGGAACAGGTTCTTATATAAGCTTCAAGTATCATTTAAATTCAATAATCCATGCTTCTCATGAAAATCTAATAGATTTTCTTTATTATTCTTATATAATTCTGTAAAACTCAATGCGGAAATATATTCAACGCACCGATTCTTCATCCTATACGACTACCATGCTGTTCAGTCATCAAAATCTTCCGCGTCTTGCAAATAGTACCCACTTCTACATATCTTTTTTCGTATAAAGCATAATTTTACTGGCGAACTTTGACACTTAAACATCACATAAGAACACCAAATCATCATTTCTTACCCCATTTCTCCTGTAAATTTCCCTAATTTTTATAAAAAACGGAGGGGTAACTCTAAACTTAACCCGAAGTCAGGCCTGACTTAAAGCAATATTTTAAAACGAGAAAGATAATATAAGATGGTTTGTTTGTAAGGTACAGAAAATCGTGTACGTTTACTTTAGGCGCACTACTTGAAATAATTGTTGAAAACATAAAATTGTTCCACCAATTTCCTTCTTATTGTCCCCTGAAGGATTAGCGATTGCCAACATGAAAATATGTCACTAGGCCTAGATAATATTCAATGGGGCCACCAATAGTGATAGTTGAAAAATTAACATTATTTTACGATTTGCGTATAACTGCAGCTTCTGGATTTATAACATAACAACTACCGTGTAGAAAATCGCCAACCTGTGCTAAACGGCAACTAAAAAGCGCAAATTGTATCTAAACGAATCAAGCAGGGCTACGCGAAAAGGGAGCAGGCATGTCAGTGTAGATGGTTATAAGCGTAAGAACAGTTAGTAAAAAGAAGTGGGTTAAATATATGTTTCTATAGTACTTGGAATGGTTTCATACTAGTAACGCTACACTTCTAAAGATAGAATACAGCTTCTGTACACTGTACAGAAATACACCGTTGGTGGAAAGTAGCATCTAATTTAGCCGTTTTTCATAGGCATTTACTTAGTTTATCCGCCGCAAAGTACTTGTAATGATTACGGTAGTACCCCTACGTTTCTAAACCTAAAATACAGCTGTATTAAATTTTGGCGCATACTGAAATTTGTTCCTAAAAATATATCCTTTTATGCCTTCCTATGCAAAGTATTCAATTTTACCTCTAAATCTTCCAAGATGTGCTCGAAAACTATACCGCAGCGAAAAAATGAACTTTTTCTGTGTCCTAGAACAAGCAAATCTCTACAAAATATTACAGTACGTCTTGAAAATGTTATCCATTTTGAAGTGGAAAATTTGCATTGCATTGCTGTCGTGTTTCATTTAACAAATATAACTAAAATATCTTCTACTATATTACTAAATATAGTAGAACATATTTTAGTTTTGGCGTTTTCTGTACTCATACAACACTGATCGTACGTTGAGTATTGGTAAATTTATTTAAAGGAAAAGAGAAAAAACAAATCAAAAACCTACCTCGATAAAATGTAATAATGTAAAAGACAATTATAATGATATTGATGAAAGAAAATATAGGCCTATAGCCCAGCAAATTTATGCCAGAAATGGGGTGGATATGAAACAAATTCATAATTAGCTGAAATTTGCAGAATTAGCTCCTAGAGATGTGTTGAACAAATCGTGAGAAGTTTCCTAATTTTCAATCTCCGCTTCCATCCAAAATGGCGGATCAAAGATGGCCGCCAAGCTCTGTACGTGCCAAGAGATGTTTTCATTCATATCTCAGTTAAAAAACATTACTATTCGATTTCGTAAAACCTTGTGTACTTTACAAGAATGACTTTTGTGATTTAAACCTAGATTTATTGAATGAAAGAATTGTATCTATTAGGTGTAAGACGAGTATAGATTGATATTTAAGGTGAAAATGCGAATTTCTTTTCTGGTTTACAACTTAATATTAATCTGTTTAGACTTATAACTTTGAAACAATTTTCGATTCGTGAGAAGTGATCTGAAAGTTCTTCGTATTTTTGTTTTTACACGAGAGGTTGGAAAATGAAACTCGGGAGAAAAATGGCTGACTTATTTGATTCTTAGTAAAATGGTCATGGTGACCTCAAAGTTGAACTTTTTGTGTACAATTAGGTACGTGATAGATAACTGTGAATGTTTCTACGTTACTTTCCAAATGACAATTCTTATTGAAGTGGCTTCCTAAACAACATAAAGTAAGTAAATTCTATAAATATTACAACCTCTTCCCACCCACTTTGCAGTTACGTCAGTTTACGTGTATCTATCAATTCTAGTGAAACAGGCGCCATTATGTAGTTGTTCAAGAAGCGCTCCGCGATAATCAAAATTTTAGGTGGTTTCGAAGCACTCTGTGGGCCTGCAATGTAGGAATATCATCTGTGAATGTTTCGTGTATATTCCAGTGAAAATTGCAAGTTTGAACAAACTGTGACTGAACAATAAGCAAAAATTTATTTTAATTTCTTATAACATTGGTTGTAAGCAGTGCACAATTATGATTTTATACTGAAGTGAAACTTGGGCGATAAATTGTAGTGTATTTTAATACTTATAGTGCACGAGCCAGGGAATAACCTGCCAAAAAATTGTTGTTTAGTTTGGTGTGTTTCACTTGGTAATGTCTTACCTAGTCACTATTGGGCACCTAATGACAGGCAGTAAAATCGAAGAGCTGTGTCTGTGTGTGTTTGTTTGTTTGGAGGGCGAGGGGGGGTTGTATTCGAATAATACAGTTGGGAAAAATGTCGAATTGTCATGCTTATTCGAAAGCACTAAGGGTTCATTTTCTGATATTCATTATTCTGTGTGATACTTCCTGTACATTCTCTAAAAGAGTTTAATGAAGAAAGCAAAAACGTTATTTGAGACACTTTTCATGATCTCATGGCTACAAATACAAAAACTATTGAAGATCTTCAAAGGAACATCAACATCAAACAACTACTAGACATTATTGAAAAGGCTGTAGAAAATGGAGACTTCTCGATAACTGCTAGATTGTGATTACGGTATATGGAACAGGTCTAACTTATCCTTCTCTACATTTAAGCAGATCGAGATAGAGATTCGATTGGAGATCGAATTAGAGGAACTACATTTGTATTGTATTAGATCAATGATGCCTTATTTTCACCCAGCAGGTTCACATTCTTAAATCAAATGTGCCCATTTATATGTACAGTAAGTGGAAGAGTTGAATGAATATATGGACAACGCTGAATTCATAAAATTTTACAATTTGAAGAAAAGATAAAGTATTGAGTGGAGATCGCCCGACATAATAATAGAACAGTGTCTGATGAAATCCATGAAAGTAGGTGGGGGAGTAACACAAGATCGAAAAGTGGGTGATTCTACTTTATCAAGATGGGTTTCCTCATGCTCTTAAACAGGAAAGTATCAGAAGTTTTGGAGGACTTGTGGAAAACGTTCTGCATCCTGAAAACGCTGAATATCGGCCAATTAGACAGCCACAAGATGACTCTGATCTGACAAAGCTATCCTATTGGCTACGCTTCACAGTCTTTTCAACAATTGTCCTAAGCAGTTACTGACAATTATAGCTACCGGGTTGGTTGCTGATGATAAAACGAATTGTGACAGTGCAAAAGAAGTTGCTGAAAAACTACTATCCTCTATTGCAGAAGATCCCTTTGAAAAAGGTAAACTTCAGAGGAAAAACAGAGCTATGAAAATATCTGTCACGAGCAATGCATTGATGATCAGAAATGAAAGTGTAGTATTATATCAGCATCAGTTGTTTATCAGGATTACTGCTGTGCTAAAGTCAAATGAAAATTTACGAGGTTATCTCAAATATGAACTAGCTGCTCAACCACCGTCGCTCTTTGATGATGTTTCCTTGAGGAAGAATGCAAAATCAGCTTTAGCAGCTATTATTGAATCAGTTCAGCCACGGGTTAAGGCTCCATCAACCTACTCGTCCATTGTAGGGAGAGGATTTATTCGGCACGCATTGGCTTAGAATGAGATATATGCCCGAAATATGTTAGATTTGTGCAGAGACGTTTCTCTCCATGTGAGGGAGTGGTTTATGATGGATATACCTGCGCTTTGTCAACTAAAATTGTGGAAAGGCAAAGAAGGGTGATGTCAAAAATGTTTGTAACTATTGCCTGTGACGAAAACATAGTGGCAAAGACTAAACAAGCTATTCATTTGCGAAATTCCTAGAACAAATCAAGGCCAATTCAATGATGATGGGCTATTTCCAGTCTGAAAGAATAATTGTGATGCAATCGGATCAGGATGCAAATACACTAATCTGTTCAACTGCAATAAATGAAAGTCAAATCACTTGCAGTAATAGGTACTAATACAAATGTGCTTACAATTCTAATCGCACGAGGTATTTTGGAATATTATTGTACCTCTTCAAAACTTACTCAACTATGACATAACCAAAACACAAATAGTTTGGGCCGATGAAGGACATCTTTCTCTTCCTGCACACAGCCACTGGATGTGACACTACGTCCGCTAAATACAGAAACGGGAATCTACAGCTTTCAAGTTGATGAAGCAAAATGACGAATTGCGTTTTTTATTTCAGAATTCAACATTCCTCAACCTGATCCCTCAAAGGTAATTGAAATTGGAGAAACATTTCTAAAGCATGTGCTTGGGAGACCCAGGTTAGATTCGCGGTGCGAGCTCATGTGGTTCGGTTTCCACGGTAATCAAAAGGTCCCGTCTCACGTAGCCTCGCTGCTGAAATGGGCGTTAAACTCAAAACCAACTCATGTCTGATCCAGAAAGTGCATCAGCGTCACAACATTCACTTCGGATTTATCTTCATGTCCAGCAGTGGCTAGGGAACAACGTTAATCCTACTGAATGGGAATGTCTCATGATGGTAGATTGAACTCAGTGTCTTCAACCCTTCTCGCAGCTTCAGAAGAAACTTCTAGAACTAATATCTTGTGACTGCAAAATAACATCAAGAATGGACTATGACGAATCATACCGATGCAAAAGGCAGACATTCAGTGTTACAAGTCTTGTACCTCGTGGTTATAAGAGACCTTTAAGAATTCAGCTCTTTCCTCTTACGGTTTCGATGACAGCGATAGTGATGTTAAATAACTGGCCAATATTTTTCGTGTATAAGCTGTAGAAAAGCCCTACAAGAAACATTTAATAACATTTTTCTTGATTTATCAATGTATCCAAATGAAAAGTGCAGCTAAAACTTAACAGCGCAAAAATGCCCCTCGACATAAAAGAATTTAATACGTACATACAGGGAATTGTTTTATTGGTCATTTTATGGTATACATTGAAGTAGTAATTCTTGTAGAATATATAGTTTTTTTTTTTTCATAATTGAAATGTGTTTAACTTAGATTTTGTGGCGGTATTTTAGTTACTGCACACTGATGCATTCCGCTACTTTACTATTAAAATGTAGGCGGGTGGGTGAGTGATAATACAGTGCTTCTGTTCCGGTACCTAGTTTGACTTCAGTGGTTAGGAACATTACCGTCATAATACCATTGCACTATTGTTTTCTTTGCGGGTTCGCCAGCTACACCCCGCTCGGATCCACCATGCAATAGTAACGTCTGTATTGCATACCGGACCCGCGCACAGATACACCTAGTGACACTCACAAAGTTAACCTGTCACTACCAACCTACTTAATCCAGAATTCGGAGACCAGAGTGTGCTGGTGTAACCAAGTGTAAGCGCACAATGTTAAGCACTATTTACAAAGTTAACACTACGTATTTAATTACACTTATGAACGGAACTTGGAGTAACTAGTTTACTTAAAACGCTTCATTTTCATGCATACAGGAAATCAAAGAAACAAGAAGATATCATGTATATCTAGAAATTTATATATATATATAATTCAATTAGACATCGTTAAACACTTGTAGTAATTATTTGTATTCTAATCGTACGATTTTATATTTAACTAAGGCCCTATGGAACTCGCGATTCACGTTCACGTAAGCATTTTCTTAGTGAGAAAACCCCTTTAAGTTCTGACTTATCTGTATGAGAAAGTTTGTTCCATCCTCTTCTCACCAGGTTGCATCGTTCCAAATATCTTCTCTTTTTTAAGACATTTCCCTTTAGATATAATTTTCTTATTTTAACTTATTAATAATTTTTTTTATTCACAAATTTCGTGATACGTGGCACTAAGTAATTTCCGAAGTTGTACGTACTACATCATCTTGTCGAGTGAATGCACTGTTGCCAGTGCCTTCTTACCAAGGTGCTCCCAGCCACCAACACAACACAATGGATACCGTAATAGTTAAAAAATGCTATGAAGCACTGTGGTTAAAAATGCAGAGGAAGTAAATTTTATAACCATATTTGTAGAAGCGAAAGGATTTTCTACGTCACAAAGACGCATACATACATATACACTTTTGTCTCTTTGCGAAGATAAATTTGTCAGAGCTGCGTTTGTACGAGCTTTCCTTAGAAAGTTGATTTTTTTAAACTAATAATAAATGAGTTATCCTTTAATGTTATAATTCGTGGAAAAATATCATACAAGGCAAAAGTTCTTGGCGGCCATCTTGAATCCGCCATTTTGGAATGAAGCCGACATGGAAAATTAGAGGACTTTTCAGGATTCGTTCTGCATGTAAAGAGGAACTATTCCTGAAAATTTAAGCTAATTATGAATTAATTTCACATAAAATCCTAAATTTAGTGGGTTACTATACTATCTTGTATGTAAGTAGAAGAAAAAATAGCTTGCTCTTTGAGAAGAGAGAAGGTTGTAGAAAATCTGATATTGTTCAGTTGTTGGATATTTCTGAATGATTCTGTACTTTCGGTATTTAAGTATATCGATATTTTAGTATGAGTTATGCAAAATTTCGAATTTTTAAAGTGCTGCTTTCATTACTTTTTACGTCCATATTCTGATCCAAAACCATTCCATCCAGTATCTCGATTTCACCTGTAGTGGCAATTATCGTTGTCTTCTTGTGGCCCTCTCATAAATTTTGTTAAAATGAATATTTTTCTTATTGATTTCAGCTCTATTGGTTTCTTTTGAACATCAACTGCTGAAGGTTTCAAATTTCGAAGATTTACAGTTTTGTGTGATCGAAATGTCTTTACATTATTTGAACTTTGGTTGTAATAAAATTGAAATGAAAACAGAAAATGCTCCTATTAAAGTTGAAATGAAAAATGAAAACGAGTCATTTGAAGAGTGTAATTATAAACTATGTACTGCTAACATTAATGATCATAAGGATCCTCTTGCTATAGCTTTGGAATACAAGGAAAGAGAAATTGCAACGAAAGTAGTGAATATCGATTTAGAAAAGAATGAGGATGAATCAATATCAGATTGGAAACTAACTTCGAAAGCATTATGTTTGGTGGAGCGTTTACCAATAGGTGTGCTTGTAAAGGCCAAACGTTTTCCCAGTAAGGTCAGGCCAAGATCATCCGGTCTTAGAAACATCAAAGGGTCAGTGAGTGACATGTGTCCCACTATTGGAGACAAGAACGAAGACGGAGAGGATGTTCAACAAAATAATAATCGAGAAGTTGTTAGCAATGCGCAAACCCTGAGGTACGTTTAAATGCTTTTATTTTATTTGGGGTATGTTTTGTATAAATATTTCTTTTCAACACTTGCAATACTTCGTTAAATATTTTTTTCCTTCACCTTAAACTGTGTTATGGGAATAACCAACATTTGAACACACAAAGAATGTAACATAATGCGTAGCGTTGTAAGAGGTGAGACAGTTTGGTACTTTAATAAGTATCGGATCGGAACGGTAACCGTAAATTGCTATAAACGTCCTCGTTACACTGGGCCTTGAGTGTTAGGATTGAATACTGACACGCTTTTAAGTAATGTCAGTATCCGGTAATGTGTTTCTTTGTGTAGGGAACAGTGTCTGGTCAAATTATTTATATCTTTCCCCTCTCACTCAAAATATTTTCATAATATAAAAATCATATTTTAGTGTTTATTTATCGGCTCTGAAACTGCAATATCATTTTATATACAAAACAACTTAGTAATTAAGAATGCCAAATACGAATCACACAAACGAAATATCAAGTTTTTTTTTTAAAAAAAAAGAGTTTGTTAACGTTACGGGACCCTTTTACATATTGTGATTGCTCTAATATTGATGTATGGCACATCACGAACAAACTCTTAATAGACTAAACAGAAATTCAGCTTTTACTCATTTGCAAGTAGCTTATTTTATTATATGGCTTCATTAATTTTCTTCGGTATAAGTTCACATCTCAGAAAATTATATCTTAAGATGGAGTGTCTTATCATATCCACTTCTACCACGGGCAAAGCTTATAGATAAAAGGTTTTTTCTTCCTACTTTTGTATGACATTTCCAGACAAAATAATATGTTCTCTTGAAGAACGCTTTCGTGTGTTCTTTGAACACTAACCATGTTACGGGGTCAAGGTTACTCACTGGAAGAGCGATCGCTTCTGGCATTGGGGCTACTGGTTCTCTCCCAAATCACGATAGTTTCCTTGCGTTTCTTGGAAATCTCACGTCCTTTTCACTGTTTTCATTCCACTATTGTCATGCGTTTCGTCTCCCTTAGCCTAGGTTCTTAAATATGGGATATTATACTTAACCATTCTACAAATAAATGTTGACAGCTAATTTGCTCAAGGTAAGAGAATCTAAGAGGATTAAAATTCATTTATAATCGATGGGATTTGATAACATTACTAAGAGAAGAAAATTATGAATAATTAACGATTCTCTTTCGATGTTTTCAAACGAATAGATTGTTCGATACTTCATTTTACTTAGGTATAGAGAGCAATACCTGTTATGTAACGAAATATTAAGTTATAACTTTAGATTTATTTCTTTGTTTTTATTGATAAGTAGCAGTCTTTCCCCGATAATTCTGGAAATTAGCCCTCCTAAAT
This sequence comes from Thermobia domestica, assembly GCF_964235325.1. NCBI lineage: Eukaryota > Metazoa > Arthropoda > Insecta > Zygentoma > Lepismatidae > Thermobia > Thermobia domestica. Next base: position 27,880,523 of record NC_137458.1, read on the forward strand.
GTGCAATTTTAAATATTTTTTTTTTTAGCGTTTTTCGTGTTTCTTCTTTTTTTCATAGTGGAAAGTATGTATTCTTAGATGAGAGTATGGTTGCTTAGCTAGAGATATTCTAAGATTCTAACTCCCGATCTTACAAGGAACAAACATGCACCTGTCATCCGGACATCCAAATCAAACCTAGTCCATTCGATAAGCATGTTCATGCACAAAGAATTGGGTGCCAAGAACAACGGAGTAATGCCCTGGGGCTCATAAACCCTATTAGTATAAAGAAAATCGTAGACTCGTAGTGAAATACCTATTGCATCAACACTGTTCATTGGAGTCATAGTTTATATTTTTATTTTCTTCTGCATGAAACAAGCTTTCCAGAGGTTCTATATATTGGAGCCCATAATGTACTTGAACGGGGAAAATTGGGAGAATGTCGAGAAAATTCCCTCCACAAATCCCTCCCATCAACTTTAAACTACTTGGAGTGGCTCCGGGTAAAACACACAAATCAAATATATCTCGAAATATACTACAGGGGATAAGAAATGTGTGTAGCAAGTTTTGTTTTGATAGACCGAATAGATATCAGAATCAAGCTTGTATACAAATACATGCTTTTTCTCTGGGATTGAACCAAGGATCTCGCTCACAAATATGACAAATGGTACTTAAGAAGTGGGATAGTACAGTGAAAATTAAAAAGAATCTCAACAAAAGAATTGAATGATCGTAGTTTCAATACAGATTCTTTTGCACACGTTAGTTAGGAAGGCAATGATTATGTAAGGGAAATATATACTGGATATAGTAAGAGGTGATATAGTAGCAAGCATTAAAGTATAGTAAATTATAGTAAATTTCCTTTCTGATGAAGGTAAAAAAAAAAAAAAAAAAAAAAAGCCCACAGATCGTACTATAAAATGTACATTGTAAGAAATACCCCGCTCGATAGGATTTAGCTAGATTACATATAATCAGGATGTATTTTTTTTTCTTTTGCCGTTGTTTCTAAAGTTTTAGACTGCAGCTAAGTCTTATAGGTTTAACTTCAGTATATATCCAATTACCTCGAAATGCTGGGTTAACGACCAAAATTTTGTGATATACTGAGAATCTAAGTTAGAGTTACGCTTACCTAAGACAAACTACAGAAGACAATAATGTAATAGGCTATGCGTGAAACCAAGTAACAGCGTCAGGTGTATATCTCCTGAACAAGTTTGTTCATATTGAGTTACGTATTTTCTCAGTTAATATCCAAACCGGAAATGGTAGTAATTTTTAACTTTTCCGGTTTTACTAGAGAGGTTAGTGATTTCAAGTTATGAGTAGCTACTGTAGTTTCCAAAGCATATTCATTTTTGTTTATACCCGCCGTCACTTCTCGCTTGCTCCCTACGGGACCAGCCCCGCAAGTTTCGTCCAGCTTTAAGGGTGTTGACCACAAAATATTTTTCAAAAGCTAACAATTTTAATGTTGCCCGTTTTTCTAAGTGAAAAGAGATAATGAAATGTAACTTACCACAATAATAGATAATGAATAACTTATTTGATTTATTACAAAATAAATACAAACATTATTTAAAAAGTAGTTAACAAATACCAAGACCACATGATAAGTTATCAACTACCGTTGAGTTCATTTTTCTAGTCGCTGCCTTAAGCTAGATTTTTGAGTAATTCAAATTTTGGACATACTCCAATTTCCATGGATGGCAACACTTATAGATATGTATTTTCTGATGTAGAATAACATTATCTATTATTGTGGTAAGTTACATTTCATTATCTTTTTTCACTTACGAGAAATGGGCAAAAGAATAATTGTCAACTTTTCAAAAATATTTAGTAGTCTGCCCCCTTAAGGAGAATATATATACAACTGTTGTACAGTTGGTGCATGTTTTGCGCATCAATATTGTTTTCAAAGTGTATCAGTTGGCAAGTATATTGATTTGTATATTTATTTAGACATAAACCAAGATAATAACACTCTAGACTTGATTAAGGTATTATTTTAGGGAAGGAAAATGAAATGCAATAATATCCTAAAGTAGATAGCACCTCGTAAAACTGTACACCATGCAACATAAGCAGTGATCAAGAACGAACAAATAGATAAAAGTTGAAATTTACTGTGAGTTTTCTACACTTAACAATAGAAATTACATGTTATTCTTTCACAGAACGTACGCCACAATAAATGTTACTTATTGTCAATGCATTAGCTCATAAATTATGGGAATTATAGTTTAGAAACAAGTTAACGTAAAGTTATGTAAGAAAAACGGTCATTTATTTTTTTAAATTTTAAAGTATGTTTCAACTACGCCACAAAGATTACACCACTTCATAGTTTGGAATGTCAAATTTTTTATTATTACATAAAATATGTTTAATTTGTTTTTCGAAATATTATTTTATCTTTGGTGACTGAGAACAAAATAATACTTTGTTTACCAAAGTCAGTCTGAAGATAGTCACATAGTTTATGTAGAATATTTGTAACATCAGATTTTGCAGTTGGCTCGGTAAGCGAGCTTGCTAAGGCATGTCTCTTTGACAATTATTTTGTAAATTTAAGAGATTTATTTTTACCTAGTTCAAATCCCACTGTGTTGTACTTTTTGTTTTTCCTTCTACGATCTAATTGTATAATTAATGTAATTAATTTCAATTATCTATGCCATTTAATTGTGCTTTTTACTAGAAAGAATATTAAAAGTTTATGTATAAAACTATAGTTTGAGATCTCATTAAATTGCGGTGATGCATTATAAAAACATCTAAACAATGAAGCAGAATTTATTTGAATTTACCAAGTATTTAGATCTGAGTCATTCTCTTTTAAACAATTGATTATTATCGATTCATTACAAACAATAAAATTAAAGTAATTTAGGAAGAATATAGGTATTTTTGTACAAACAATTTGCGTTAACTTGGTATTTGCTCTTCTATGCACTAGTGAATTGTGCATATTTGTGTACCGACGCTAATACATGGTGCTGATACCAACGTCTATCGGCTTTAACTGCTATCTGGAAAGAATCGATGTAATTATTTGACGGAATGGTAGATTAACTGTGTGTTCCTTTATCTGCAATGCGATGTAGCCACATAGTGGAAATCGCGTGTTGCTCTTTTGTCCGTTGGCGACATTTTTAGAATAACCGATCTATCTATCTATCTATTGCTGCTTGAAAGTGGCCTATTTGCAAACTCGAATTTATAGGTCTAAAAGTAGTACGACGGTATAATAAATTATAGTAGGTTCAGTGAATTGCGTAGAATTAACCAAAAAAGTAAAAGCCAACTAGTGTTTCATTGCAAAATTGTATTATCAACTGAGAAAAACATGTCCCAAAGTGGTCTATTTGCCGACTATGAAAATCACAAAGAAAAGTGTTTTATTTTTAGAATATTGATATTTGATAGGCATTAAAGAGCTGAAAGGAACAACTTAATCTTCATCAACTATATTATCAACCTTCGAATAAAAAAGTTTGCATATTTGGGACATAAAAGTCAATGTGATAGTCAAGAATGATGTTCGGTCATCAGAGGAAAAAGTGAAAAAAAATTATTTTTTTAAAATTTCTGATATTAACTGTTGTGAGTATCTATAATTGTTTAATGTTGTGTTATTGGCTATTAAAATAGGTTTTTCATCCTAATTGAGTGTTTAATATGAAAATATTTATTATAAAACAAAAAAAGTGGTCTATATGCGGAAAAAAGAACCAGATTTCGCCAAAAACCGGAGTAATCTAATTCTCCATAAACGTTTAAGGAAAATAAGGTTTGAAATATATTTTCCTTTAGGGTGAAATTGTACATGACAATTTTTACTTCAAGCTGCTTGTGGTCTATTTGCAGAATTCAGTGTCACCATCTCCTATCTGAATACTACATTGTCATTTGACCGATGTTTTAAATCAAATACTTGAAACTGAGTGTAAGTTAATGGTGGAATTCAATTTATGAACACGAATTCCTAATTGACATGAGAAAATGCACTTTACGGTTCCTTTTAAAAGTCACATGATTAATGTTCTTGCCCAATTGATGTTTTATTACGTGCTACCTAATTTGCAACATTGTGTTTTTGTGGTCTAAATGCGGAGTAACGCTGCCAACCTTGCACAGTAGATAAACTACAATATAACGATACACAATAGATAAAATTTTCTAATGTCGAACATGAATTAAGCGTGCCACACATTTTTTTACGAAATTAAAAGTAGATTTCAATCATTTAAAAGTGGAAAAATACAATTATATTGCCAAAAAAACAAATACTATTTACCAGCATTAGGGAGGAGATGCGGAGAATTACACAGACAGAGACTAAGGTTTCTTATCTGATCAGTGAGTTATACTTGATATTTGTGAGACCACTTTCACATACATCTATAAAGGTGCCTCCCCCCCCCCTCGCACTTTAAAATTTCGACTTGAAACTAAAATCAATCCTTTCTTTTTTTGTGTGTGTTGTTACTGTTTGGAAGAAACAATCATTTGTTTCCATAAACATAAAGAAATATATACAAAACAAAGTTGGAGGCAAAATTCACAATGACCCACTCACTTTCAAATTTCGATTCAAAACCAAAATCAATCTTTAGTTTTTGATTGTCTTGAAGGAAAAAATAGTTTGTTTCGAAAAACTTTAAGATATATTTAAAAACAAAGCTGGGACTAACTTCATACTGACCCACCACTTTCAAATTTTGATTCGAAACCGAAGCCGGTTGTTTGTTTTTCAGTTGTTAATGATTCTATTGAAAGAAATAGCTTCCTTCGAAAATTATTAAGACATCTTTACACGTTCACTGCCCTCCTCTACTCTTTAATTTAGATCAAACCTGAAGTTATTGATGGATTTTAAAAGAAAGAGATATTTGTTTTCAAAATCATAAAGGTATATTTAAATAAAGCTGGAATGTTGCCAAATTTACCTTAGTTCCTTCACTTAGAAAATTTGATTCAAAACCAAAATCAATATTCTTTATATCGGTTTGTTGTTGATCATTCTGAAGAAAAGTAGTTTGTTTCGATAAACATAAGGATATATTTACATTAATGAACGTGGCTTATTTTTCGTTTGTTCGTGATTGTTTGAGGAAGAAAATCGAAAAACGAAAGCAAATATTTACAGGATACATTTGGTGGTAAATTCATACTACTAATTCTACTTTTAAATTTGAATTCGACTCATGCCAATCATTTGTTTTTCGTTTCTTTCTGATTGGTCTCAAAAGAAAATAATTTGTATCGAAAAATATTAAGAGTCGTTTATAAAATAATATTGGGTGATCCAACTTCACACTAGTCTTTTATTTTCTTTCATTATTGATTGTTTTGAAGAAAAATCGAAAAGCATTAAATATATTTTAATAATAAAGCTGGTGATCATCTTCATGCTTGCCCTGTACTTGCAAATTTCATTCAAACCAGAAAGCAATAAAAAAAATGGGAAGAGGAACACAATCAGTAGCTTACGCACAAGTTCGTCAAGGGAGATTCAGACTCCCCAAGCTCATTATATATATATATATATATATATATATATATGTGTGTGTGTGTGTGTGTCTGTGTGTGTATCTTTTACTTCTTTTACATGACATTTTGCTCAAATAGGATTTCAAACCCCGAAATCTCTCCCCTTGCATACGCTACTGAAAAGAAATATTCTTTGAAAGGACTGCATATTTTAGAAACAATCAGATAAGTTAGCTAATTAGTAACTACTGTAACTAGTGCGAATTAAACACATTAAGATATTTTCTAGCGTTTGCACGGGACTCTGTAGGTTGCTAGTTTTAAATATTACTTTATTGTGAATTGTAAAAAAAAAAAAAATCCAAAATTTTGCAGCTCATTAAATTCTGTCGCCCTGTGCTCGAGCACAGAATAGCACTTACATAAATACGAGCCTAAAAGTATGGCTTTGGTTAGGAATCAAAAGTAGAAAGTGGCGAGATGGCAATTCACACACGTCTTTCACATATTTCCTATAGTTATCAGCACCTTGTCCGAGGCGGTAAGACTCATATGATCCTAGTTCAAGGGGATACATTATTACAATTACAATCCTAGATTTTTGATATATTCTGTTAAAATTAAAGTTAATGATGATTTTAATTTATTGTATTTTTAACCAAAGAAAGTACTGCCTTCTTGCTGGTGTTATAAAGAAAAGCTTGGTGAAGTTTTTTTTTTTTTTTTTAATATCAATTTTGCCTTATTAGGTGTAATGTTACTGAGCCTGCTATTGTTGGCCACTAATAACAATTTTTAAGCGCCATTAATATTTATTTTTGCAGAGTTTTTCGAAAAGTACACAAAAGGTTTTATCCTCTTGCATGTCAGGTTCTTAGGTTCAACTAGATTTATCAATTGATATGCATATCTCATCTTTGGACAATTTTGTACAATAATCTATTGTAGAATTTAAAGAGATAATATAGTTGTTTGAACAGTATATTAATACAAACATATTATAGACCTTAAGTGTAGAAGTAGATTATTACATGTACAGATTAGTGTAAAATTTCCTGTAGTTACATTCTTCCATCAGTTTCAATTTATACAGGAACGAAAGCCAGCTCATAGGGCAAAATATTCCTGTTAGGAACAATATTAATGGCAAATTCTTCCCTGCAGAAACGCATTGTAACGTACTTCATTTTGTAAAACATTTAGTAGTTTATTTTTACGATATTCTCCTTTTTGTTCAGTACATTACATTAGTTATAAATGTATATGTATTATTAATTACATATATATATTATATTAATAATATTAATAATTATTCGAGAAAACACAATGTAGAATTTTCTTAGCGGATTCCGATAATATCCCAGTTCGTCACTAATATTTGTCAAGAATGGAAGGGTGAATTTATCTCATTTAAATAAATATGTTCCACAATAATTTTCGTTTAAAAAAAATGTTGCAATATGACGCATATTTTCTTTGAGCCCTTCTTGGAAGAACTGAAATTAGTGAAATATAAAGAGATTGCACTGTTCAACAACTTTTGATCGAAAGTATGTAAATTCTTTGAAATTGCGATTTTTACATTCATTTAAGCATAATATGAAAGCAAGTGATTATAGAAAAATTTTCTTAGCTCAGGTTGTGAAAAAAAACGCCCTTGTACAACAGTAGCTGTATATATACAAATGTATTAATATTTATAGAACATTTAAGCAAAATCCTTGTAAAAATCTACATTTCACTTTTTTTTATCTATTTCGCTGTGATGTGATATCTGGGGAGTTAAGAAGTGCCCTAACCTATAGCTTTCTATACCCTTGTACTTCCTTTTTCAAAATTGCGCAAATACCAGTTTTACAGCGATACAGAAAATAAAGTGACCGTGGTGAAGTTAAGCATTAACAATTCCGTAATAAAAATCAGTATTAACATCAAAAGATAAAAAATATATACAAATACCTTTTTGTGCAAGAACTACACTGCAATGTAGACAAAAGTTTCAAGTGATCCCTTGTACAGGATTATGTTTATTTTATTTTGAGCGTCTTCGCTTGGCTTGCCTTTTGTAGATTACATCTGGAGCGTCTTTTGCAATAGTCCAACAGTAGTCGGCCAATATGTTAGAACTCCACTTTCTCTCATATCTCTTCTCCATGGCTGCAATATCTTGATGGAAACGCTCACCATGTTCGTCACTTACTGCTCCACAATCTTCGGGAAAGAAGTCTAGATGTGAATGAAGAAAGTGTAGTTTCAGAGACATATTGCAACCAAGATTTTCGTAGCACAATAACAACTTTGCTACCAGTTGTTTGTAATTTGTTGCTCGGTGTCCTCCCAAGAACTGTGAACATACACTCTTCAAGCTTTCCCACGCAGCTTTCTCCTCACCTTGAAGAATTTCGTCGAAATTGTGGTCTTTCAATAGTTGCCTAATCTGTGGCCCTATGAAAACAATCTCTTTAACTCTGGCATCACTTAATCGAGGGAATTGTCCTCTTAGGTACTTATAGGCCTCATCCTCTTGGTTCATGCTCTTAACAAAACTTTTCATAAGACCTTATTTAATATGTAGAGGGGGAAGCAAAATTCGGTTACGATCTACCAGTGGTTCATGCTGCACATTTTTCACTCCCGGCTGAAGAGTTTCTCTGGTACTCCAATCACTTTTGCGGTTATGACATCCACGATCTCTACTGTCCCATTCACATATAAAGCAACAATGCTTTGTATACCCTAACTGCATTCCTAGCAACAGTGTTATTACTTTAAGGTCACCCCAAATGAGCCACTGAAAATCGTAATATTTAATGGCTTTAAGTAAACGTTTCAAGTTTTCATAAGATTCCTTCATATGAACTGCGTAACCTACAGGAATTGAAGGAAGTTCATTTCCAATATGTAAAAGCACTGCCTTTAAACTGACCTTGGACGAATCTATAAAGAGTCTCCACTCCGTAGGTTCGTAATTAATTTTAAGTGCCCTCATGAGACCATTTACATCTGTAGATGCCACAAGTGTGTCTTCCATAGTAAAAAATGAAGTGAACATCTCCCTATTCCGATACACTGAAATATTTACTTTTTCCTGCAATAAATTCCATAAATTCCACGCTAAAATTTCGGCTTTGCTTTTCGAGAGGTCCAAGTCTCTGATTAGATCACTTAGTTCCTCTTGAGTAAGTCTATGTATTTCACATGGAGGTTCTTCTACAACAAACGTAGGGTCCTTCGAAGTACTTGATTCAGGAGCTTCAATTTCTTGATCATCATCAGAAAAAAGATCGTATTCTTTAGGTGGGTCAGGAACAGGTAGTCCTTCTCCATGTGGGACAGGGCGCATTGCAGAAGGAATGTTAGGATAGATCAAGGCCCGCTTCTTCTTCGTGGAAATTCCCTTCTTGACGGAAAAAACATACAAAAATAACAGTCTCTGATGTGGTCGCTTGGCTCCCTCCAAATCATGGGCACTGCAAAAGGCATTGAGCGCCCCTTCCCATTAATCCAATTTCTTACATTGCTGGCACAAGTGTTACACACAATGTGGGGTGCCCAAGATTTATCTTGGTCCCCAATTTTACAACCAAAGTAATATTGATAGGCTTTTCTTATTAGTGGTGTTATAGTCTGCATTTGTGAGGAAAATGTCACTTCCCCACACACGTAGCAGAAGCTATCCGCACTGTTTACACAATTTCGCGGCATTTTTGTTTATTGAAATCCTCAAACTGTCACTTAAAATAGTTCCGACAATTATTTAAAAATATACATTCGAAATACCAGTATTTTTTGCGTACTTGTAGTTGTATTTTTATGTCCTTCACTACACAAACGTCACACCCAAAACGCTGATAACTGCACTAAACCTGTCCTTTCTAACAATGGCAAAACACTACTGAGATAAGGAACACAATGAAACCAAGCGATCATATAGTTTCTCCAGTGTTGCCAGATCAGTGTAACATTTTATCCCAAAGAAGCGAATATATGAAGCGAATATTTTTGAAGCGTTATTATTAGACTTGCCTGTAAAACGAAAAGTAGAGCTAATATTTGAAAATAACTTTCATATTCGTGATCAGCACCACAAAATCAATAAGAATTAGCTGATTTTGTTCAATTTACATTTTCGTTGTTGGACAGTGTTACATTCCATCCGACGATTTTTAAAAAAATCCAAGATATCAAGTAAATGTCAATCGATATTGATAAAAGGTCTTTAGTTAATATTTTCTTTTAGGATTTTTCACAGTCTTTAGTGCTTGGGATCAATCAGAAATAAATCGATGGCTTTACTAGTATAGAGTGAAATCCCCCTAAAGGGGTGAAAGGTGGATCAAAGCAACCCCATGTTGTAAACATTTAAAACAATTTTGCAGGATAAGCTATATTATTACTTTCGTAATAATAATAATAATCATAATAATAAAATTGACTCAATGTGGTGCATATCTTTTGAGGCTTCACAATCATCCCTACTACGTGAATTTAAAATCAATCGAGAACTAGACATTGAAATTATCTCATTTCCCCGGTATTCAAATAAATAAAAGTGTTCTACAGTTACATACGTAATATTGTTCTATCTTTACACATGTCAATAATGAGGGAGTGAATCCCTTCTGATTGTAAATAAAATATTTCCACAGCAATTTCGTAAGTCTTCTATTTTTGAAATGAAATTAAATGAAATTTTTGAGTTTTATGTGGGAGGAAAGGAGGAACCCAAGAGAACCCACGAACACGATGTTTTCTTTTGTTAATTTCTCACGTTATACATCTAAATTAAGGGAGACGATGATGATGATAATGAACGAAATTGTGGAATGAAGACGACCGAGAGCAGAAGAACTTGAAATTTCAATGCACATACTTTTTGCCACCACAAAAAAAACCTAAATGAAAACCGGGATCAAACCAGGGATCCTATGCACCATAGATGAGCACTTTACCATTGAGCATCTATAGTTGAGTTCTTTACCTATTTAACGAAAAATGAATTAAAGTACTGTATTAGATGTCTAAATTTATGTTTTCTATAAAAGTAATAAACTCGACATAATTTAAATACGTATATGTTAAAGTATGTTAAAGTAAAAAAAAATATGTTTAAAAAAACAACAAAATTGCTGAATACAGTTTTTCCTATACTCATACGTTTAAAATAAACATCATGGTGTGAAATGCACTTGAATTATGTATATTTTTTGAGAAGGATTGTAGCAGGTTGCAGTGCACTTGAATTTTCTAATTATCTAAGCATCACCGCTAATTACATATCTCAACTTTAAAAAATCAGTGCATCTTTAATTCGTATTAGTATAAGTAAACAAGTATTTACTTATATAAACTGTTGTCGTTTAGAAATCCTAATCCAGAATATTACTGTCTTATAACTTTGAGAATATTAAAAGTTGAATATATTAACAAAACTGTATTGGCGGACTTCCACTACAACTTATTATAAAGGTAACCAAGAAAGTTCTGTCGATTTTTGTGGAGATCTGTGTTCAATTGGCTCTCATACCGTGAGTTGAATGCAAATGAAGATAATGCCAAAGTCAGTTGTTGGTGTGGTTATATCCAACATACTACTTGGTTCTGGCAGTTCACTTATACCGTGAACTTGCATAAGGACAGAATGAACATGGGACCTCCACATAACGTCGTAAGTGCTTGTATGGTGTACAAGTTCAAACTGGGGTCAAACGCCAATGCAGAGGGGCGGAATATATACCAGGCCTTTGGTAAGGGTGTCGTGACTACGGGACAGTGCAGCAGTGGTTTAGCAACTTTAAGGACGGTGACGAAACACTCGAAGACGCCCCATATGCCAGAAGACCAACACATGTACAAAATGAAGATCGTCAGCCAGCAATTGAGGCTAACAGTTTCCAAACATATGAGGAACAGGAACTACAATTCAGTGTGAGTGGAGAAACCATTCGGCAGCACCTCCATCAACTTGGGAAGCACTACAAGTTGGGTAGGTGAGTCTCACATGAATTGACTCCTGAGCTCCTTCGTAGCTAAGCGGTTAGCGTACGCGCCTTTGGTGAGGGAGACCTGGGTTCGATTCCGGGCGGAAGCTCATGTGGTTCGGATTCCACATTAATCAATAGGTCCCGTCTTATATAGCCTCGCTGCTGAAAGGGACGTGAAACTCAAATCAAATCAAATCAAATGAATTGACTCCGGGCAAGAAGGCAACACGAGCAGACCCATATGTTTCTTTGTTTTCTCGTCTGAGGAAAGACCCATTTCTGGACAGGTTGTTGACATGTGATGAGAAGTGGGTCCTGTACGAAGTTCCACAATACCGTCGTTATTGGTTAGCATCCCATGAACTGGTTCTAAAACAGCCGAAACCAGCACTGCACCAGAAGAATGTCCTCCTGTGTGTTTGGTGGACTGCTTGCGGCATCATGTATGGGGACATGTTACAAGCTGGCCAGAGAATCAATGTAACTGTGTACTGTCAGCAGTTGATCCGTGTTCAAGAAAAACTCAAAGCTCTGGAGCCAGTACTTCTGAACCACAAAGGGGTCCTCTTGTTACAGGACAACGCTAAGCCCTACGTGGGTAGGGTGACTCGGGACACCATTTTACGCCTTGCATTAAATACTATTATATCCGTCACACTCCCCGGACATTGTACACCCGATTATCACCTGTTCCATTTCTTGTACAATCACCTTAGAGGAAGCCACTTCAAATTCCTAGTAGAGGTGGAAAATTCATTTGATTTCTTCGCTTCACGGACCACCGCGATGGGATCCTTGGCTTTATAGAACGTCGATGTTTATGAGGATCATTTTTGATTTTCCAGGTACGTCTTAGGTGACAACGATGTTAGAAGGTGGTGGTTGTAAAAGCGACATAACTTTCTCGGTTACCTTTATAAAATGTGTACCCCTGAAATGAGTTTACATCTTACCGCCTAGCTGTTTAAGCTGATAAGAACTATCTCAAATGAGTAGGAAAAGCGTAGTCACTACCATGAGCAAAATAAAATGTGATGAACTAGTAAGGTAGAACTATTTAGGGAAGAAATATATTTCTGATGGAAATGATATGATACGTCTACCCTGAAATGAGATTTAACCAGGAAAACCTAATTCAGTATGGCCGACTAGCGGTAAACCTTAAATCGCATGATTGCCAACAATGAAGCTATCTACTGTGCACGGTTATATTGTAGAGAATGCAGAGGTTGGCAAGCCTTACTACGCATTTAGACCACAAATTTCTCAAGTCGGCTAATAGACCACCAAGATTCTGCCAATAGACCACCTCAATCAGCAAATAGGCCACTTTAATAAAAGTAGATAATGAAAAGAGGTCTTTTTGCTAACAAATTTCCGCAACTAGACCACTTGCAGATTACTATCTATCTATCTATATATATATATATATATATATATATATATATACAGAGAAATACGAATGTCGGGTCAAAACATATCAAAGGAACCCCCATCCGAAGAATCCAATTATGCATAAGTAATGGCGAAACAGCGGCGGCGCTAGAGGGGCACAAAGAAAGTGAATGAAACATGGAGATGAGTGAACAATTTACACTGAAAAATTGTAGGAGGAGATGTTACTTGTAACATGCAACAACAAATGTTAATGAACAAAGGCAACAACGGCTAGTCTGTAGGGACTTTATGGGAGGCGGATTGTAGGAATACAGTATCTTTGTAATGGTGAAAATTAGGAATGTCGGGTCAAAAGATATCAAATGAAATCCCATCCGAAGAATCCAGTTATGTATAAGTGATGGCAAACAGTGGCGGCGCCAGGGGGAGAACAAAGAATGTGAATGAAACGCGGAGAAAAGTTGAAATTGGTGAAAACACAACTATTTGAAAGCAATCAGGAAACAAGGAATACAACTCTAGGTGTACTGTATGATACATGTCCGATGACAAAGGGCGCATAGTTACAGTAGAAGGAACAAGGGGGCATGCAGAGCGTCGCGTAGTAGAGTTAGTTATAGGAGTAGTGAAAGCGTGGGTAACGAGAGCGTTCGCATCGAAGGTGCAGAGGACAGCGCACAGTTCTTTCGTACTGAATGGGGCAATGACAGTAACAGCACAAGTGTTTTAATGCTACACTCTACAGGCAGGGCAGAGATCCATGTGTATGTGAATGTGGTTTACTTTGTGTCGTGTGAAACAGTGTTGATGTTGACAAGCGCGGGACGGACAAGTACTGTGTGTAATGCAACACAATGAATAGGATAGTATACACTAACGCCGAAATGGCATATATGCATTTGATGTACGGCTTAGCGTAGCAGAAGAAACACGTAGATCATATGCGGAACGCTACCCACATCGACAAATTCCAGCACCGAGGATGTTTATTCGTATTCATCAGCGATTGCGGGACACTGGGTCATTCCTTCCCAACACAGACATTCCGAGACGACGACGCGTTCGAACACCCCCATTGGAAGAGAGGGTACTCCGACATGTGACCTGGAACCCTAGTATTAGTACCCGACGAATAACAAGGCAGGAACACGTTTCGCATCAAGTCGTGCTAACCATCTTGCATAGTAATAATCTCAGACCATACCACGTACAACGAACGCATGCGTTATACGATGGTGACTATGAAACCCGACGATGTTTCTGTCGTTGGTTATACCGCCGCTGCCGTGTATTACCGGCCTTTCTAACACAGGTATTGTTCTCGGATGAGGCATTATTCACACGGGATGGCATCACAAATTTCCACAATGACCATCGATGGGCACTCAACAACCCGCATGCATGTAGAGACGAAGCATCAACAGCGTTTCCAATTGCATGTGTGGGCTGGTATTATTGGCGACTACGTTGTGGGAACACACTTCTTACCACAGCGATTGAACGCAAAATCGTATCTCCAGTTTCTGACTCAGAACCTACCTATTCTGCTTGAAGATGTGCCACTGAGGACACGACAGTGTATGTGGTTTATGCATGATGACGCTCCTGCCGACTCATGTCACACCATTCGTGCATATCTGAACAAAACATTTTCACGCAGGTGGAAAGGTCGTGGTGGAAGACAAGCATGGCCCCCACGTTCACACGACCTGACTCCCCTAGATTTTTTTCCTGTGGGGTTACGTGAAGAGTCTCGTGTATACACGGCCCCTGCATGATGTTGAAGATCTTCGCCAGCGTGTATGTGCTGTATTTGCCACATTATGGCAAACGCTAGCGATATTGGCACCAGTCAGAGAATCCTTACGCCATCGTGTAACTGTCTGTCTCGAAGAACAAGGAGAACATATTGAACAGCTGCTATAGAATGGCATTATGTTGACCATAGTAAGTACGATACCTCTTGTTTTTACAGTACACTGGGTCCCACCTTCCATACGTGTTTTTACGATCTGCACGTTTCATCACTAAGAGTGTTTAACAGTTTCTTTGCACCTCCCATGCGCCGCCACTGTTCCGCAGTACGTGTGTATAGTTGGATTCTTCGGATGGGATTTCCTTTGATATCTTTTCACCCGACATTTCTATTTCTCCGTTAAAATGATACTGTATTTCAGCATTCCACCTCTCATAGTGTCTCTACAGCGCAGCCATTGTTGCCTTTGTTCATTAACATTTAATGCTGCATGTTCCATATAACATCCGCTCCTACAGTTTGTCAGTGTAAATTGTTCACCTTTCTCCGCATTTCATTCACTTTCTTTATGCTTCCCCTGGCGCCGCCAGTGTTTTGCCATCACTTATACATAATTGGATTCTTCGGATGAAATTTCCTTTGATATCTTTTGACCCGACATTCCTATTTCTCACCATTACAAAGATACTGTATTCCTACAATCCGCCTCCCATAAAGTCTCTACAGACTAGCCGTTGTTGCCTTTGTCCATTAACATTTGTTGTTGCATGTTCCAAGTAACATCCCCTCCTACAATTTTTCAGTGTAAATTGTTCACTTATCTCCATGTTCCATTCACTTTCTTTGTACCTCTCTAGCGCCGCCACTGTTTCGCCATTACTTAAGCATAATTGGATTCTTCGTCTGGAGTTTCCTTTAATATGTTTTGACCCGACATTCGTATTTCTCTCCGTTCTTGAGATATTGCAAATTGCCGCCTCGGAAGGTGATATTTCAGACGCCTCTAGCGTCCAAACGAAGCCGCATTCACCCAATGTTGATATGACATTTTTTTGCTTGTTTTTACCTGTAGATACATTTCCCAAATTTTCTGATATTCATGCACGACCACGCTGATATATATATATATATATATATATATATATATATATATATATATATATATATACACATAGTTATTCTGAACTTAGAATATGACAGTCACGTATATATCTGCTGATTCTGAATTTACTAATATTGCCCTACAGTCTTGAGTACCGGTATGTACTCTGTTTTTCAGTCATCTATGTGATATTACAATGAATAAGTGTACAAATGTAAATAAAACAAATATTACAACACTTATATTAAAATTCAGTAGTTATAACAGCCAGTAAAAAAATAAAGATAAGATCATTACAACTTTTTGTATTGTTCATATTAAATGCATAAGAAGTAGTCATTCATGGACATAATCTTTACTTCAGTCATATGAGATTAGTAACAAACGCGTCATTACCAACTGCTTATCAAGACGAGATATTATTTACGTTTAAGGTTCACCATAAGGTAAGTGGTTACTCATAATAGAGTACATACACTGTCTTATAAACGGTTAGTCACATGCTGAATAATGGTTCATCAGTAATTTGCATACTGTCAACAATAGAGTAAAAGTGTGAATGTATGTTGGAATATGAGCAAAAATTCAATTTGTGATAAATTTATCTTGCATTGCTCTTTAATTTGTGATTTTCCACGTGAATTCCAGGCTTTTACTGGCAGTAATCTCAGAACATCCTTCACATGAAACGGGAAACTACATAATATTAAATTATTACTAAAGGACGCATTTTCACTTTTAAAAAATACCTAATCTGTTTTCGAGGAGGTCAGAAGTGCTTCGCAGATATTCGTGTTTAATATATGGATAAACAAATGTGATAATTTTACTAAAACATGTTTGATCATCTGTTGGGTATACGCGGCTGCATATAAATTCGAGAACAAAAGCAGCTGAAGTACTGTTATTTCTATAATATGAAGAGGCTATATCAGACGTTGATCTACAGTCTAACCTGGTATCCGAACCACATAACCACCGCCGGGAATTGAACCACGCCTTCCAAGCCAATGCCGCGTACGTAATCTAAGTGAGGGCTCGAAAGGCAAACCATAATTAACGTGTTCAATATGACTCTTATTCAAATGAATCAATAATATAATAGAATGATTGGCTTTAGAGGTTTGAAACTAATGGCTTGTGGTTTACATCTTTCGTTCAGTTTTACAATCAGCATTCAGGTATAATTTTCGTCTATGCTAAGCAGTGCTTGTGTGCGTTATTGTAGTCCTAGATATGTGTTTCTTTTCGACAAGTCAATTCATTCAGTGGTAATACTTCTTTCACACCATCTGATTTCGTTCCGCATTGACTTGAATCACATTTTCAAATATACCTTTTCCGACATTAGGCAAAAATACAAATATCACACTACCCTGAGGGAAATAATGGAGTCAGTTAATCTATAGTACTATAGGACCTGTTGGTTTCATTTGGATAAGATTCGTACGAAAAAGAAATGATTGTGTGAAAAGAACGTTACAAGTTGTAATTTTCTGTTTGCTTGTATTTCGATACCACGAACATTTTCTTAAGGAGTAGTGTATATATCTGGTAAGAATTTCTATATTTTAATTTTCGTTTCACTTCGTTGTAACAACTCTATTAATACACTAGTAAAGTTATATTATTATCACAAGTTCCAATACCTATAATTATTGGAGTGATTGCTTATGGATGAATTTAATATTTATATGTGTTTAAGAATAACTTTAGTTCAGCATTTCTGGCGTACACCAAAAAGGTAATTTAAACATGAATACGTACCAATTGTGGTGTTGTTCATTTTGTGCCAACTGTACACTATAACTAAACATATTCGTACATTTTTAATGGAGTAGATTTCTCATATATTCTTATATGTTAATGCTAATATTTGGAATAGTTAATTTTCAAAGATGCACATGGAACAGTCTACCGTTCTTTCCTCTGTTCTTGAATAGCACTGTTCGTTACACTTAGTTCTTAAAAAAATACAAATGTTATGTGATATGTACAGGCGAATTCTCGTAGGCTATCTTTATTCTTTGTGTATTTTCACACATCTTCCTGTTTCTCTCTTATTACTGGTATTGTATCATTACAGACAATACAACATTTCATCTTTAGGCTGGTCTATATATTTCAGGTAAATTGTCGTCAAATTTAGATGGGATGGATGACTCTTACTCAGATATGCCTTCGATTATCTTATATTACTCGATACTGCAGCAATTAGTAACAATTCTTGGCTCTAATTACATAAACTTAGTCACATATCTTATGACATAACTTTTTGCAGCATGAAACCAAGACACCAGTTAATTGATTAAAGCTTCCTATCTGATCAATAAAACAATTTTTATTCTTTCTTAATCTCGCTTATCCGCGTACTGCTGGATACCCGAATTTGTATTATACTTAGGTGTTAGAAATTTCGTACTAATTTCTGCTTTATATATACCCTCCATTAGAGCATTAAGCCATTTGTGTTTTATCATGTAATTGACTACTTTTCCTTATGCATCAACAAGGTTCTGAACTCTACTATTTTTGTGGGCTCTGAACCACACTGTAGTTGAGTAGTAGTAAGGGATTTTTGTGAAACTACTATTCGGCTTACAGACCATGCGACGCACGGTTTATAATAATTTATGTCAGTGATATTTCTTGCTGTAATCATGGCAATAAATGTATATATTGAAATAGGCTTCTCAGGCAGCTACTGTTTATTTTCTAACGTAGAAACTTTCAATAATCGTTGCCATCGGGTATGAAGGAGAAATTCTTCATTAAGATCACAAGATATCTTCTCAAATGTAAACAATTCACATGGAACACTACCATTGAGAAAATGATGATTTTTCTATCTATCTCGCCTTGAATTAAGCTAAATTACAAAATATTGTAATAAATCCAGACTATTGTATTATATAATTGGTTATTAACTTGGAGGAAGGAATACTGACGAATTTTGAGAACAAAACTTCGGGCGAGTGACCTGAATCACAGTAGTGTGAGGTGAATTGAAAGAAAATTTACGTCGCTCCAAGTATAGTTGATAGGAAGAGTTCACATATTATTACACGAACAATGAAATCGAAATGTCTAGGATAGGTAGGTCATGTCGCTTGAATCAATAATGTACAGGTGTTACGTAGGATTCCTGTTAAAGAAAATGCTATACAGTCGGTTATGTAAGTCGAAAAATGATATGACATTATACAACGAGAAGAAAGTGAGTGATATAAATCCAGGTTGTCTTGGTTTAATCCAGTGAAGAAGTTTTATTTCTGGCTCTATAAGCTTTCCGTTTAGGTGAATCACAGAGCGAATCGTTTTCGTATATTACCGAACGTGTACTGAAGTTTAACAGTGAAGGGTATATTCTATTATATTCTGGGTTTAACACTGCTTCTAAAGTTAAATAGTGTACTACTAATATTTATCAAAACTTCAAATGAAGGTCAGGGCTGTTGCAAATATTTAACTCTTTTTCGGTCTTCATTCACACTTTCCGAAACGTGATCACAACAAATATTTTATCTGCTTGAAGCCAGCAGAACACACATTTCATCACGAAGGTGCAGCCTCTACAACAAGTGTGTCCAGAAAACCAAAGCATTACTTCAACTTTTCAATTTCACAGATCGTTCAGTAAATACAACCAGGGTAAGCTATGCACGTTGTCCCCGGTTCCGGACTTGTACAGGTTCTCGATCTTTTTACAGGAGTGAAAATTGACCAGTTTCAGGACGCATTTTTTTTTACAAACAAATGGAACTTTAGCTGAGATGATATGAATGAAATGTGTACTGTTTTTTAGAATGCATTGATAAAAACGGGAAAAGAATATATTTTCTAAAACATTATTTTAAATGTTAATTCCTTTTCTATTTTCGTCGTTATAACGGTTTGTAAAGATTGAGTATTCATCACAACATTAGATATATAGTATTATGTATGTTTCACTGCCTCAAGCAGTTGTTTAAATAAGTCATATAATGCACGAACCCTTTGAAATTGCATAAATATATTTAGTGAAGAAAGTTGACAAAGAATTGTCCCGTCAAGATTGTTGCCTAATAACTCCTGAATGAAATACGTAATATAAGTGTGAATAATGCAGAAAGAAAGTGTGATTATTGGACATAGTTTCCTCAAATGATACGTTAGGAACTGGAAAGTTTTGCAATTTAGAAGAAAAATTATGATAATACTTCGTTTGCTTGATGAAATTTCTGAAGACTTATGCCACAAGAACCTCGGCAGTGTAAGGCGTTGCAAATATTAAAATTTCAAAAGAAGAATATATATTGTGTTTAAGACATATGGGTTCACATCTTAATAATATTTAATGACATCCACATGAAAACCTAGTTTTCCTAAAATTTCTTCTGTGCTGGCAAACCTGTGGACAGTAAACTATTAGATGATGTGTGATAGATGTATGTACGTACTATATTAATTTTGTGTCATACTCCAAAATGGAAATGTGATACATATAATTGAAAACAACACAAATAGCCCTGTCAGCAGTTAAAACATAGATCACTAGCCCACTGGTTTTTAGTAGAGATTTAATACAGCAGATTTCACCATCCTGCCATAACCCACTCGTAAAAAACCCAAGTTTAGCCTACATTTACATACGTTCATTTACTCATAGAATCTTCATTCCAGTCAGAGACAGTGGCAACTTCAGTATAAAATTTAATTTCAAACGATTTTCTCCCTTCCTGAGCTAAGAGAAAGTGGATGTGAAATATACGTACTGAGAAGTAATACAATGATCTTGTTGCTTTGGGGGGGGGTGCAGTATTTTCCTCAACACTTGTGCACGACTCATTTGCTTTGATTGATAGTTATGTGTATTAAGTTCTCTTTATCTAAGAAGAGAGACTCGTGACATGAAAATTTTTCACGTTTATTTCTAATTGCGTTCTTTTATGATTCCCATTTCAATGAAAGTAATATGACAAAGACCCAATTGAAGGTAGGCACTGAAGATACTAGAAAATTTATTTCAAAGAACTCAGATGGTTACTCATTAATAATGTAATGTATAACACGTTTCTTTCATTTCTTTAAAATATAGAGTGGACCATTTATCTGGACCTGCTCCTTTAGCTTTTAAAGTAACAACAATAAACACTGAAGTTTTTCGCAATTCAAATAATACCCAGGAGACGCTATTTGACATTCCTTGCAATATGAGTGTTGCAAACCAAATATAGTATTTGTTTCGTCCAAAGTCATTACATGAGGCTATTACAAACTGTAAATCTACGTGTTACCAGGAATCTAGAAGAATAGCACACTTGTTTTTCGTGTTGCAAGATAAGGACGTTCCAGCGTTATAACCTATGAAGCTTAAAAGCTTCTATTACTATCAACCTCAATGAGACGACCGGCGCACTGTTTATCCTCATTATCCTATCGTCGAATTCTACAATCACATTTCTTATGAATAGGTGAAAAGATACCAGGAATTGAAAAGTCGATGTTTCTTAAAAGGTTTTATGGACAAAAACATCTAGATATGTATCAAATTTATTACGTAGATATAATTATATCAATGGACATGAAGATCGTAATTTTTATGAAAATTTAATATATCAAAGCAATCCGAGGTTATTGAAAACATCAGCAGTTATTATTATCAGCTTCAAATAACATTTTGTGCAAAATTTTTAAAATTTGGTATAGCCTTCCTCTTTTTCCTTCTCGTTATAGTAACAGTATCTGGTATTTGTAATTGTAGCAAGTTGTCGCATTTACTAAATTTTCTGACATATTTTAACAATATATTTCTTAAACATATTCATTGACTTCCTGCCTCCATATTCATCTATAATATCATGTTCGTTCACTACAACAACAAATGTTCCTTGATATGTACTAGTAATATTTCATGTTCAATGTTATGAAACTTCATTTTATCACAAAAAATAACGTCCGAATGCCTGTGAACCCCTCATATTTTAAATAGTACAAATAAGTATCTCCCTATTAGTGTGTATTTTTTATACCAGCGTTTCCGTTTTCTGGAGTTTCATATTATATATTTCCAGTTTCTGTTCTTTGTTTTTTGTAAGTTTCTTAAACACTCCTTCCAGAAAAGCAAATGCCTTTATTAGACGAAATCACAAAAAATCTCATTCACCAGAAAAACCTCAGACGGGGAGAGAATGTGGAAAGGGATTTACTCGCAGTTCATATTTGGCAACTCACATTTTAAAATATTCACTTAAAAAAAATCACATATGCCAAGTGTGTGGCAAGGAATTTACACGCAGTTCATACTTGACAAGACACGTTTTGATACATACAGGTGAAAAACCTCACAAGTGTAAAGTGTGTGGACGGGGATTTATTGATAAATCCCTTTTGGCAAAACACACGCTTACACACACAGGTGAAAAACCTCAGAAATGCCAAGAGTGTGGTAAAAGATTCATTGAAAAATCAAATTTGGCAAAACACATGTTCACGCATACAGGTGAAAAACCACACAAATGCCTAGAGTGTGGAAACGGATTTGTTTATAAATCAGATTTGGCAAGTCACATGTACTCACACACAGGTGAAAAACCTCAGAAATGCCAAGAGTGTGGTAAAAGATTCATTGAAAAATCAAATTTGGCAAAACACATGTTCACACATACTGATGAAAAACCTCACAAATGCCAAGAGTGTGCAAAGGAATATATTTGGAAATCATCTCTAAAAAAACACATGTTCTCACATACAAGTGAAAAACCTCACAACTGCCAAGAGTGTGGGAAGGGATTTACTCGCAAATATGATTTGGCAAAACACAAGTTTAAACATACAGGTAAACACCCTCACAATTGCCTAGAGTGCGGAAAGGGATTTATTACGAAATACGATTTGGCAAAACATACGTTCACACATACAGGAAGAAAACCTCACAATTGCCTAGAGTGTGGTAAAGGATTCATTCAAAAATCAAACTTGGTAAGACACATGTTCACGCATACAGGTGAAAGACCTCACAGTTGCCTAGAGTGTGGAAAGGGATATGTTAAAAAATCAGATTTGGCAAATCACATGTTCTCACATACAGGTGAGAAACGTCACAGGTGCCCGGAGTGTGGAAAGGGATTTATTAGAAAGTCACGTTTTAAAAGACACATGTTCTTACATACAAGTAAAAACCTTACAGCTGCCAAGAGTGTGGAAAGGAATTTATTGGGAAATACGATTTGGAAAATCACATGTTCACACATGTAGATGGACACCCTCACAATTGCCTAGAGTGTGGAAAGGGATTTACTAGGAAGTACGATTTGGCAAGACACATGTTCACGCATACATGTAAAAAACTTCACATATGCCAAGAATGTGGAAAGGGATTTATTAAAGAGTCAGATTTGACAAGACATGTTCTCACATACAGGTGAGAAACCTCGAGAATGCCAATAGTGAGGAAAGTGATTTATTGGGCAAGCCGGATTGGCAAAACATGTGCGCACATACAGGTGAAAAATCTCACAAGTGTCAAGAGACTGAATATGAATTTATTAAAAGTCAGATTAGGGAGAAGATATGCTTTCACATACAGGTGAAAAATCTCACAACTCCCAAGAGTATGGAAAGGGACTTATTGGAAAATCAGGATTAGCAAAACAAGTTCACACAAAGTTGAAAACTCTTACAGGTGACAAGAGTGTGGAAATGGATTTAGTAAGTCAGATTTGTAACGAGAAATTTTTCACATACAGGCGAAAACCCTACAAGAGTCAAGAGTGTGGAAACTTATTTATTAAAAAGGCCGATTTACCAAGTCATATGTTCTAACACCCAGTAAAAATATTCAAGAGTGTGGAAAGGGATTTATTGGGAAAACACGATTGGCAAAACACACACTCACTAAAAATATTCAAGAGTGTGGAAAGGGATTTATTGGGAAATCACGATTGGCAAAACACAGGCTCACACATACAGGTGAAATACCTCACAAGTGTCACGAATATAAAGGGTTTTACTGAAATGTCAGATTTGGGAAGACATGCTCTCAAATACAAGTAAAAAATCAACGTTCCAAGAGTGCGAAAAGTTTATTTGGAAATCAGAATCGGCAAGACATGCTCACACATAGACGTAAAAAACCTACTATTACTGTGGACAGACATTTATTGAAAAATCAGATTTTGCAAAACACATGTTCACACATATCGGAGAAAAACTACATATGCCAAAAGTGTGAAAAGGGATTAGGAAGAAAATCAAGTTTGGCAACGCATGTCCTCATACTGGTGTAAAGCCTCACAATTTCCAAGATTGTCGGATGATTCATTAGAAAACCCATTTAGCAGGACACGTCGTACATGCAAAATTAAAAACTTCGTACTAAGGGAATGAAAAGAATTTTATACAAGATCAACGTTGGTAGCGCGCATGTTGACATGCACATGCTGTGTCACAATAGACAAAATCGAACCTACCATTGAATAATAATGTAAGTTTGAGTAAGCACTATATATATATATATATATATATATATATATATATATATATATATATATATATGCAAGCTATATACTTTCCACAGATAAATCTTTAATTCAGTTTTTAGGAAAATAAGTTAAAAGTTACTGACCGAATTGCTGGTTACGTGTTAGTTGTTGGTAACCCCGTAAAATATTTATTTCTTGATTTATAACATGTGCATTTTACGCAAGCCCATACGGATTCCTGTAAATTTCGGGCGGGAACATAGAAACAGAAGAGTGTCTTCTAAAACCTGAAGGGAAGAGAAATTGCCCGAAAACATGCATTTATTTTGAAAAGTAAGAAATTAGTTCAACGGATTTAGCGTGGTGCGCTCATAGTGATGCAAGCCTAAGTAGAAACAAAACTTGATCTTTGATGCTTTTTTGTCCCATTCCATTCTTATAACATTATTTTTTTTAAAATATGATAGTTTACAACTGATTAGAACAATGTAACACGTAAGAAGTGAGCAAAGTTTGAAAGTGCATAACAGTTTCGTAGCTAGTAAATCCCTACCCGATTCATGTTCCCTTTTCAGTGCAGTAGAAATAAAATTATTCTTCTTACATTGAGTGTTTCCGATTTGCAATCCTAATTTTATGCCAGTTCTTTAGCTTCCGCCGTAAGTACACGTGAGTCGCTTCACTCAATGTGTGTGTGTGTGTGATCTGAGTTATTTGTGTGGGGTGTAATTGTCCGTAGGAACATGGTTCACCCTACCCACGTCTGTTTTGCGCATTGTGTATGTGCGTTTCCTTTTAAACGTTAGTATGTTGATGTGTCTGTGTGACGTCATGTCTCACTTCAACGTGTGATAGAAACCACTCAATATGAAGCCGGGTTATGGGTGTCTGTACTATTCCGCTTAGAACAGGATTTTCTAGTAAACTCTCTCCTATAGGGTAACTCCCAATAATTGACAATATAAGACCAGTATTTGACAAATTACATGTTTTTTCACCCTTTAAATGGGTCTGATCTACTGATCTCTCGTATAGTTACGAAGGCATTCTTCCTTCATCCATACACACCATCATGGTAAAAATATACACTGGTAATTACCGTATTATATTTTAAATATGTATACCAAAGATTGACCATTGTCCCAGAAATTCACACTATGATTTGGGATAATCACCAGTAATTACCATTGAATTTTCTTTTTCTGTACTATGAATATTTGTATTATTTCAGTATTAACGTCCATTGTATAGAAAAATACTGTAAAAGCTCTATTTGAGAAAGAAATAAACATATGTTAATGTAAGTAAAAACTTATAAATTAGCTTGGAAAATAAGTAGAAAATTATACGGTTCATTGGAATGATATTAAGAGATGTCAATTATTGAATCACGATGTGTCTTCACACATCGTGATTCAGTAATTGACATCTCTTAATATCATTCCAATGAACCGTATAATTTTTTACTTATTTTCCAAGCTAATTTATAAGTTTTTACTTACATTAACATATGTTTATTTCTTTCTCAAATAGAGCTTTTACAGTATTTTTCTATACAATGGACGTTAATACTGAAATAATACAAATATTCATAGTACAGAAAAAGAAAATTCAATGGTAAATTCACTTTATGACTAAGAAGCCATGGGTAAAATACAGGGTGAGGCAAAAGTTTAGATATACCCTATAAAAGTCAAACGGTGTGGGGAATCATAATGTCGTTTGGTATGGGGTGTCTAGAGGTTGGGCCAAAATTTATAGGGGCTGTGCCGACAGCGGCGGCCATCTTGGATTTAGGTTAGGTTTTCGAAATAGAAAGGGGGTTATGTCGCATATCATTTTACACTGCCATTTCTTCGCGAATACAACTATCCAATCCATTTCACGATGTTTTTATTTGTGTAGGAAATATGATCTGTTAAAATTTGAGACACTTATCAGAGTCGACATTACAGCATATGCTCAATATGATCTCCATTGCGCTGGATACACAATTGGAGTCTATTTTGCAACTCCTGCTACACACGCAGGGTCTGTGAGTCAATAGAGGTACATTGGTTATATATTCATAAAAGGGTTCTCCAGTCATTATCCCTACGAAGTTTTTTCATTATTATTATTGACCAGTCGTCAGACACATTTTGCACAATTTCACTTGGAATGCGAGCATACGAGAACACTATAAATGGCAGGACTACCATTGGCACACACAGTCAGAGATACGGTAATGGATTCTTTATGAGAGCCTTAAATTATGTTATACATGTTTCTTCTTCTCGTAGTCCAATCTCTTTATTATTAATTTTTGGATTCAACTGGAATGCGGTTTTGTCGCAGTTTAAAACACGACAGGAACCCTGAAGAACTTCAATCAGCTTTTTGTCTTCTGTTTATGATTGTATTTCATTAAACCAGTTACGAATTCGCCGTTGGGAAACATTCGCAAGCTGGCTTGTGAGCTGCTCAGGTATTCATGCAGCTAATTCGGGGTGACGCCCGTGAATGATTCATGCCAATGACGGCCAGGTTTCGATGAATGGATTTTGAGGGTTAGAGTTCAAGACAATTTTCTGAGCTGTTACTAGAACATCATGTCATTAACGGGAAACCACGCTTTGTAATCGAGAGTACTCAACCAACATTACGGTATTCTTCGGCCTCAGTAAATACTGTCTGTTGCCTCATTTTCCTACCCTTTGGAGTCCTTTCTAAACACTTGCATTATTAAGGTTGTTCTAGAAATCCCGAACTGTTTGCTTGAACATGATATTCTACTCTCACTGTTGCGATTGCCTTCGACATTTGCACCTTGAGTACTCGAAGAAAGGTTTCGATTTACCTGGAATTACGTTTGATGGATTTACAAAGTAGAAACTTTCCTTAGTATAGTCAGTGTAAAGCATTCACAGTATCCATAAACATGTCTTTTTTTTTAACTAATTTGCTACTGTAGGCTACTCTACCCGTGACAACGTGCCAAGTAAGAGTACTGCAGATTAAGTGAAGGCACTTGCTTAAAAGTCACACTTAACACTCAAAGAAAAATAAAGAAAAGGACGTAGGAGTACTTAATCCCGTACCAAGAGGTATTTACCACTTTAAGGAAAAAAAAATTAAAAAGCATGATTGGTTCTATGTTAATCACAAAGGTGTCAACCCAGGACCTTTCGATTTATAACAAATCATACTAACAATTCAGACGTGCTTTGGAAAATTGTTTGTACAATTCTTCCACAGTAGCCTAGTAATTGGCACCACTTGATTTAGTAATTGACACCCCCTCTCAACTACTGAAATTTTATAAGAAATATTGGTTTTAACTTTATCAGTCAACTTAACTCCAAGGAAATACACGGCATACAAATTTCTACTGATATTTATTGAGCTTAGGCAAATCACTAGTAATTCACAGAGGATGTCAATTACTGGTTATTGCAGAAAACCTGTGACCAATAATTGACACCCCCTGAAAACTTGGTTTTACTTTCAAAAAGCTATATTTATTTGTTTAGTCTGATCTATTAGTCCTTCAATTCCCTCAAAACATCTTTAACTCGTCAGTTTTTATTATGATCTATTTGATATGCACCGAATACAAAAACAACCTACCTTAAGAAAACCGTTACTAGAAGTTTAAAAAAACAGTTCACTTCTCACTGTCCATTGATGTTCTACTATCTTTGAAGTACTACTACCGAGCGGCAAATATTAGCAGTAGTGTAGGATTGACAACACTACAAAGGATTAAAAGATGGTAGCATTTGCTCGTACCTAGCCCAGCAATCTTGCTATGGCGAGAAAAAGAGAGTGTGTCAATTATTGGTATACTGTCAATTACTAGGACAGTTACCCTACGGATCTTAAGTTTTAGCTTCTCCATCTCTTCCACCTAGGAACCAAGTTCGGAGATCCGAAAGTTACATTTAAACCTAGGACATCAGGCGCCATCTTCTGCACGCTAGTTTGGGAATATAAGAGGGCAAGTCTCTTTAAGGTGATCTGGTACCCCTAACAACCTTGAAAGTCAGTCCATTTAAAAAACATTGCAAAGTTTTTCACTATTTTCTTCTTTATTATTAAAGTTACAAACATCAAACTTTGAACAAACCTAGAGGAGATATGCCCTGCCTGTTTTAGATTAAAAAAAACAGTAAGAAAGCTTCCATGTTTGACTTTAAAAACGTGGCAACGCAGCTGTAGCCCTCCCACTCAAATTTTGAGCTGATGTCTGCTTTTGTTGAAATGTCTATTGACTCCTGTGTGAACCTCTCTGTCCGCGTTCAGCGGTTGTTTTTCTGCCTGTCCGAGTCCTGGTTGCTGAAATGTGAATATCGACGGATAATCACTTCGTGAGTGACAGCAGGAGGGATAGCAGTACAAATATCTGTGCCGTGAAAAGACAACGGAAAGCAAGATATTCCTGCCGACCGAGGAGAAAATATCGCACCGACTTTCGGCTTCAGAAACAAGAAAAAAAGAAAGAAGTGCTATTGTGCTTCATATTTCCGTGGTTATTTCTTGCGTTTCTATATAGTTTTATTTCTATACAGTATTTGAATATTGAATAAAAGATTATAAATCGAATGGTTGATAGATAAGTAGACAGATAGACGTAATATATAGATAGATGGATAGATAAATATAGATACATAGATAGATAGGCATATAAATGCAGAAAAAGATATTTTCCAAAAATGATTACAAATTTAAAAACATAAATAGCTAGAAAGGAAATATAGGACCTAACATATCAAACCGAAGTTCTTGAAAAGTATGTACATTAGTAAAGAAATACCTTCAAACAGTGGCTTACTTCAAGAGGTCTTGGTGCAGGTTGTAATCCCTCCTTTCATATACTATTGAAGTGAGAAGATTTTAGCTTTCATCTTGGATCAACAACAATCTTCCTGTGTGGAGAAGGGACTTACATATACGTACGACGATACACCAGAATGTTTAGAAAATGTAAATGGGTAGAGAATATACACACCCAGGCAGAGGTCCCTATTTTCCCCTGAAGGTTACCATTCTTCCCATTTACTGTTCTATCCCCAAATTTACCATTCATTATTATGACAATTACTTATTTAAAAATGTTATTCATGCAAGTTCTCCTTCATACTTAGTGTTCATCAGTGGCGTATTTAAATGGGTGGCTATCGGGCTCAAGCCCTCCCCCCAAAATAAATTTGTTATATTCACAACTTCATTAAAATTTGTCGGCATCCAAAAAGAAAAATATAAGTGCTTATACTCGTATTGTGCATAGCCCTCCCCGAAACAAATTTCTAAACACGCCACTGGCTTTCATAAAAGCATCGTTGTGGTATAAATAAAATTCGATTGTTCCATTTTCAATGGCAAATTATTCCCCGTCCTCTAAAAAAATCATAGGCGCAACCTGTGTCCCAAAACCTGACTGTGGGCACCCCTGTAATTCAGACAAGGCTAAGAAATGAAGTTTCTGTGTTTAAAATCTTTCCCAACCCCGTGTAAAAATATGTATCACTATTCTAAATGCTCCTCCTCTTGTATTTTGAACACCTCAGAAAATAAAATTCCCATCGTACTTACTGATTAAACGAGAGACAGGTGAGATCCCCGATTGCAATACATACATTTCCAGGTTTCCCAGAGGAAAGTATTGCGTCACATCTTTTAGGTGAGAATTGTTAATTTCATGCAAATATGGGATACTGTGCATTCCAGTGAAATTAACAATAAACAGAGAGACGGACCACCGAGACTGATTTGGAGTCTAAAGATGTGGGGGGACATGTTTATACGGAGACGGACAGTGTCAGAGGAAGAAGTCTACATCTGTTCTACGAAACACAATACGAATGGGATATTATTATTATTATTATTATTATTATTATTATTATTATTAGGGAGTCTATATTTAAACCCGACTAACGAATATTTCTGGCTACGCCGGTGCCTTCAAACATAAGTGCAAAACATTCTTGCGTATTTAATTTTATCCTGTAGGGATGGTACAGAGACTTGTAGGCGAATCCTGAGGGAAGGATCGCTCGCCACAACTCACCGCTACCCTATCCCTCAGGAATCCGTCCCTGATCAAGACTTACACTGTCGTTTCGAGTCGAAAATATGTCATGTGGAAAGAAAAAGTATGAAAAATGTCATCTTACAGCCTTTTGCGTCGATTTCGTTATAACTTGGGGGAGGCCCGTCCTAGTGTGCTAATTGACGAGGGGATGCCAGGGATTTCTCCTCAGAAATCTTTATCCCCCTGCAAGAGAAAATTTTCACCCCAGACAGGGATAACTTTTCCCCTCTCTTACGTGTGTGATGGCTGGGTGCGTATATGAGTGAAATTCATCCACCCTGGGAAAAATATTCAATTCGCACACTGACCCGTCCAGTTATCCAATTTTTATATAACGTAGTGAAAAATATCTTTTGCGAAATAATGTAGTAATGTTTATTTTGCAAAATAAAGTACTGAGGAATCTACTTACATAGTCGTCAACAGGCCCGCAACTACGGCGGGGGTTAGGACGCCTGGTCCCTTGCTATTTTTTTAGCTCCTCAAACCACAATGCATCCGTATGATATTGATACAGAGACCTAGAATTGTTACGATTGCCCCCTAGCATATTTATGCCCCCCAAACTTCAGTGGCTGATTGCGGGTCTGGTCAACAAGGTTTTCACAGGTATTACACAATTTAAACAAATTTGTATAATGCAAAATAAATTTACTACTAAATCATGCTCAATTTTAAAATAAACCAACATCATTTAGTTACAAGAACATAAAATGTTGCGTGAGCTGTTACCCAGGTTTATTAAATTTGGTTCTCTTCTGTTCGAACTCTCAATGAAAGTTTGTACAAGATATTTCACACGAATTTGATCGAGGGTGTACTTATGCACATGATAGAATCCCACAACGTTCAGGCGCCTTGCGAAATTCATTTATTAGAAAAAATCTAAAATTAGGAAATGCTAGTGTGAACATTACATGGGTCTATATTTTTTTCCTTCTTCACTTCCAGGAAAAGGGAGATGCAGACATTACACATGAGTATACGATAATTATATAATTATACAATTTATAAAATATTGTATTGTCACCGGACATATGTGAGTGAAAAATTAAAAAAGTTCTAGATCTAAATAGTATAGAAGTGACCATGTGGACAGGCAACAAAGAAAGAAAGTGATTTTTAAAAATGCAGGGCCCAGGAATTTTGTCCATAAGAAATTTCACTTGATCATATTTTCCTCAAAAAATATTCATGTATCTTTCAATTATTTCTGAAGAGAAGGTTTTGATCTCGCTTTCAAAGGGTAACTTTTTCCTAGATTGATTCCAACAATATTTTTTCTACAATATTTCCCAAATATCACAAACTGACATCTGTACTATGTTATTTTGCGGAAATGGTAAGCTGACAAGTGACAACTACCCTTCCAGGAATTTGCAGAATGAACAGAAAGAAAAAAAGAGGGAGAGAGATTAGAAAAGAAAGTTTTCGTTGTACCACTGTTTATGAGTCACCTGATTGGAACAACTTGAGCGAGGCAGAGAACTAAACTTGCTGCTCGACTCGGGCGGAAAGGAAAAACTAAACCGTCGCAGGGAGTTCAGGTCTTACTCTTGCCATGTTTTCAAAGTTAAAGATAGAAGTAAAGATAGAAGTTTCTTTACTGTATTTTTTTAAAAATCTAAAACAGGCAAGGCATAGGTATGTATCTCCTCTAGGTTTGTTCAAATTTTGACGTCTGTAACTTTGATAATAAAGAAGAAAATAGTGAAAAACTTTGCAATGCTTTTTAAATGGGCTAACTTTCAAGGTTGCTAGGGGTACCAGATCACCTTAAGGGACCTTGAATCTCAGATGAGAATACACCAAGATTTGTACCAGGTATTTATGGAACCAAGATCTTATAACTTCAGTTAAACTGGTGAATAGCTTGAGGTTCTATATTGGTTGAAGCAAAGAAGCAACTTCTAGCAATTAATTTTTTAACAATGAAGAAAAATAGAAAATTATATGGAAAGTACAAGAGGCTTACATGGTGTGTGATACATGCGGTAGGTTCTAACTTTCTATGAAATCAACTCCAACTTAACTGACTATACGTATGAACTGCTAGAACACAAGATCTCTATCGGGAACCAAAACGTAAGTTACTTGAAAAGTCTCTTTCGTCAGACTAAGTTAAGAAAAGTAAAACCCAGACGGGAAAGAAGTTCATACTACCGTAGGGCATGACAATTGTTTACAGGTTACTGCTTGCTTCCTTCTAATCATCGGTACGCTCAACACTTTATCATTCAACCCTCCAACTCCTAAGTTCTAACTTACAAATTCATACTTGCAAAATGTGCTCAACTGACAGTGACTGCCCATTACTTCTGATCTGGTCGACATTAGGTTTCGAAGTGACTGGCGACAAAATTCAAGGTCATGCTAGTTATTATATAGCACGTGGCGTCCTACGCATGGCCTTCAGCTTCTGTGTTTTTCAACAGAGGCCACTTTGGCACGCGCTCAGAGAAAGCGGAGGAGATTGCTGTGCAGGCGCCGTGGTGTTCAACAGTCTTCTAGCTCAATCACGCCGAAAGAGAAATATTAACTTATGGTTCTTTTCTCTTTTCCGATGTTTTAAAAATACACTTTTTTTTAAATTCTGGCTTATGTTGCAATGAGTAACGCAAGTTAGGTTTTCCTACATAGTGTTAACCTAGCTCTCTGATTTGAGGAAATCATAAAGCCTGGTCTAAAACCAACAACACTTTTCGGTTATTTAAAGTCCCATGGTAGCGAATTGTAGGTTAAATTAGCATCATTTGAGATTCATTCCATCTCTCTCTCCCTCCTCGCACATTCAAGAAAGTGTGAGACAGATATATTCAAGCAGTCCGGCATTACGACGTCAGGAACCAATTTTGTGTAATAGATTATTTGTCTAGCATGTTAAAATAAAAATAAAAAGGAAAACTAAGACAAGTCGTCTTTCCGGAAGATGTACTCGATCCTGCACTATCTACCAGTCGGTAATGGTACTATAACAGTTCAAGTGCGAAGAGGCTTTACTTATGAGAAAAACGTTAATGTGGACTGTAGTTTTTGTATACGGTGAGTTACATAACAGGATCGTAGGGTTTCATTTTCCGATTATATTTTATGTGGAAATCAACTTGAATAGTTAATTAACTTCTATTGGTTTATCTTTAAATGTTACGAACCTTTTTGATAAGCACTACAGTATTATTATTATTAAGTATTCTGCCTTTTTGTAGGTCCTGGGACTAGTGAGGTTTTTCTCTTATTTTCAGTTTTGACCAGGAAATGTTTTTTCCATGTTTCGATTTTCAGCTTCCTCTTTTAACCGAATACTTTCTTCCATTTTTCAAATCATCGATCACTTGTGTTCTTCTTCCTATTCCTCGCTTTCCTTCCATCTTTCCTTCTCTGGCGGTATGAGAAAGGCAATTTCTTCGTAAGATGTGTCCAATCCAATTGGCTTTTCTACGAAGGATAGTGGCTAGAAGCGTCATCTTCTCTTCTATCCGTTTTGGCCAGATTCTTTAGTTCAATAATAAGGTTGGTAGTTAAGGGTGACCTTTTCTTGTTGAATGCTTCTTTAGCTATAGCAATTCTCGACCTGATCTCTTTAGTGCAGTATGCGTCTTTCATCAAAATACTTCCCAGATATTTGAAATGGTCAATCTCTTCAAGTACTCTTTGTTCTACTCTGACCTTTAACGGTGTACTTCCACGGGATATTCTCATGATTTTCGATTTTTCGATGTTGATTTTAATTCCATATAGTTTCCCTGTGTCAGCTATTTTATCAATCATCTACAAAATACAGTATTACATACAAGCATTACAGTAGTTATAGATATTGAGCCATCTTTTCACCTTTATGAAAATTTTCTTGGCAAATAGTACGAAATAAATTCAGGGTGTTAGGTGACTTTCTAGCAAGCTAACTTCTGAATACGCTAGTTTCAGAGATTACATGCCATTATGTGTTATTTTCACTCAATTTGTACAATATGGTAAGTGTTTTACCAAATGAACAAAAGCACTTAACACTAAGATTTGACTTAAACAAATTACGGACACTAGGAGAATACCAATTAATAATTTATCATTTAAGATGTATTTCTAACGAATAACTACTTCCTTGTGTTGTAGTGTTATAGCCTCTTGTATTACATACGAAAGAAGATAAGCAATGAGACAAATTATAGGGAACAGATTAACGAATAGACGTTTAGACCAATTAATATTTGAAAAGACAAACATTATTGACTCTCTGCAACAACCATGGCCTGAACTAGAAATTGTGGTGGCCTAATAGGTGGCGTTAAGCGCCATAAGACCTGTCTCAAAAAAAAAAAAACAGTTGTAATATGATATAAAAACACAGAAAATATACAAGGTTGGCAATACGTCTATAACTCATACCTTAATCAACCAAATAGAATTCAAATGCTTACCCAAAAATACTATTTTAAAAAAGGTTACGTCCCGCATTATTCAGTCATACTCTAAGAAGGAAAAAAATACAGAATACTGAAATGTATTAAGACTTTGCTACTTTATTAGGACACCATTAGTTAAAACTGGGGTTATACTCTCTTATTTTGCTAAATATAACAATTATGGACCTACATTGTAGGTCTAGTTAATAGTAGTGTATTATCGGTTGATATCAATATCTTAAATGGTTTAAGTCATAAATCTTTAAAAAGAAATAATTTTACAATTAAATACCTATATGCGCTATAAAGAACTAATACAAAAAATAAATCAAAAATATTTTAAAATTTCGAGAAAATTACAGTCTTAGGCTGTATGAATGAACATTTTTTATCGTACATTATTCAATGTGTAATCAGTTTCAGTCCTGTCGTACATTCAACATGTATTACCGTTTTGATCAATACACATTAATTTATTTCAGTGACGTACTTACTAACTAAGGCGGGTACACATTTATCTCCTTTGTGGATACATATTTAATCATTTAAGGACAAAACTCTGTGAAACTCATTCTGTTAAAATGAACTCATAATAAGAATCAGTTACTATATAACACAATACTAAACACACTAAACAGTGCTCAACTAGTTCTATTTGAAATAATAAGTTGGGTGCTGAAACTGACTCTTGGATTATTTTATCCTGTGTGATATACAATATGCAATACGCACTAAGCAACGAGTGATATAAACTATATAGTGGTAACCTTACGTTAACTAACCTTATCATACCGGATGTGTACTTCCTCAATATATAGCTACACGTCTGAATTGTTCTAAGTCCATTAAAATTGTCAGCTTGGCAACAACGCGCTTGGAGTTGTAGCAGGGGAAGACAAGAAAGAAAGGGTAGTGAAGCCTTCCCAACACACCTTCTTGTTCGCTGTTTGAAGTATTCAGATCCTTTTTTATTACTTAATGTAATTTTAGTTTCAGCGCAATTTATTAACTTGGCTAATGGAGAAAACTTTGTTTAGTTAAAGAAAACACTGAAGGGTTTTAATCCAAAGAAAATTGTGAAAAAACAAAGAGGATTTTAAGGAATTCCATCCCTATCAATACAATTGAAAGGTAGTTCTACAATACATTGGCGCTACTCCCAGGGGGATGAGGGGACATGTCCTCTCCATTCATGTAATTGGGAGTCTTGTCCCGAAAAATCCGATTGAAATTTGTTTTCTGCGGAGAAATGTGATGATTTGTGTCCGATTGCCACAAAGGAAAGTGAGATAAAATTGTTATGCCCCCCAAAATAAGCCTCAAATCTGCCCGCCTCTCAATGTTGAAGATATCTGATCTTCCATAGTATTGTGTTTCAAATTCATAAATATTTTGAACATCGCTTAAAAAACATTATTGAAACGGTCTTACCCGTCCCCCCTAATGTTGAAGACAGATTTGAGTCGCTGCTACAATGTGTTTAGACATTCGTGTGCGTTGCTTCTTCCTATCTTTCTTATCTTTGAACCTGGTTCGAGTCCCACGGGGGGCTTTCATTTTTTTGCTTTAACAAACTTTTCTGCTCTTCTAAGTTTACAGGTTTTGGCTTCTGGATTAACTTCCTTCTTTCTTCCTTCAGCAGAAGTCATACTTTAGAAAGTCGCTAACGAATTACCGTTTGTATCCAAGAATTTCAGAAATGAAATGAATAATCTGAACAACTTTTCTTTTTTTAAAGTTACATAGATGCCACTAAAATGTGTCAAAGCATTTATTCTTCCTAGTATTGGCATTGACGGGGGAATGGATTTCACACTCACAAAAATGTGTGCTCCAAGGCGAAACTTTTCATCCCTGGCGCAGTAACGTTTCCCCTACTACAATGTTTTAGAATCTTGAGGAGAAAAGAAACAAGGAACAATTTTAATTTGTAGGCGAAACTGTTACAATGAGGAACAAATCTATTTGAGATTGGGTTGTTAAAACTCCGTTATATATCTAAACATTTCGTCACTCCGCAAGCCATAAACATCTTAAGAATTACTTGATAATCACCACAAAGTTTAGTGAGTTAAAAGTTTGGAATCGATGAAAATGAAATGAAATCTTTAAGTTTTACGTCCCACGGTTATGCCGGTTAGGCTAAAGGAGACGGTGATTATGAGAGATGGATGAAATTGTGGAATGAACAAAGTGAGAGGAAACGGGAGAACACCGGGAAAACCCACGAGCACGGTGTTTGTCTACCACAAAGTCCACAAGGCGCGAGCTGGGATCGAACCAGGGTCTCCAAGCACCGGGGGTGAACGCTCTACCACTGAGCCACCGCACCCCCAGTTTGGAATCTAGTTCGATTACCTAGGCAATAATCAAACCGGCTATAAAAATGAACAATTACTGTGTTTTACGTTGATCGCTGTAGAGACAACACGGTGACATGCGTATGTAGAAGTGGTTTTCTGTATCGGTTAAACATCCCAAGAGTGCATATCATCTATCTTCTTTATTTTGTACTAAACCCGAAGCAGTAAGAGTCAATTACAACTTTCGGTTTCAGTATTGCTCTACATAGGCCAAACCTGGTAAGAGATAGCTATAAGCTGTTTATTTAACCAATGAACTACGGGATATTTCGTTTTCGAATTACCCTGTTGCTTGTCTTAACTACGGATATTTCGATTTCGAAATGGTACTACAATAACGTTTGTAACACTTTTTTGTTTTATGTGTCTTCGATAAATATGAGTGAAGAAATTGACTTCTTTGTAAACCCTTACGAAAACGCTTTAAACATAGTTTAAAGGTCAAATAAATTACCTGCGTAATTTAAAGGTTAAATAATTTACCTCCATAGTTATAGGTTAAAAATCGACGTAGCGTTCTAAGAATGGAAAATATCTTCCATCTTAACTCTATTCAAACCTGCGGTTTCAGATATAAACAGTGGTGCTTTTCAGCCAGTTCTCTAGAACCGATTGTATAATATTTTCAGGTCGCAGAATCGTTTGTTATACCCAAACATTAACGCAGACGCACACACATGAGATATCAAGAATGATGCTCACATATCAGCAATTAGAACTGGAATCATATGAGTGAAATAGTGACGGTTATTTATATTTGAAACATCATTATCAACAATTGTTGATCCATTGCTGGATGAAGATCTTTCCAATACTTTTTGAAACAATCTATCTTGGACAACTTGTTTAGAAAATATTCACATTGCTACTTAATTTCGACACACCACCTTGTATTACGATACTCTGTTTCGCTACTAGTCATTTGTGGTATCTAGTAAAAATCTCTCTTATGTGGTTTGTTTCATAAGATCATTATATTTGTCTATTTAACTATCCATCAACTATCTCTCTCTCATATATATATATATATATATATATATATATATATATATATATATATATATATATATATATATTCAGAGAGGAATAGAAAGAGAGAACCAGTTGTTAGAAATCAGAATGGCACCACTCAATATATACCATTTTCCGATTTAACGTTCTTCGCTATAGAATTAAAACCAGTATTAGAGAGCAACAAGCGGTTTGCTGTGGGAGAAAATTGCCCACTTCCGGTTTTAACAGTCATCACTATAGAATAAAAAGCAGTCAGATAACAAGAAAATATTTTCTGTAAGCAGTGTAACGTCCCAAGAATATATATCCCATCTTCAATCTAATCTCACTACTACAACCGAAGTGGTAGAAATCTACTACCATTAAACTCTTTCCTGGCTAAGCGGTTAGCGTACGCGCCTTTGGCGTGGGAGTCCCGAGTTTGATTCCCGGAAAAAGCTCATGTGGTTCGCATTCCACATTAATCAGTAGGTCCCGTCTCATACAACCTCGCTGCTGAATAGGACGTTTACTCAATAAACTCAACCCTACTACCATTTCCGGTTTCAATATTACAGTGAAGCCTGTCTATGTTGGCCACCATCGGTTCCATCGAAAAGTGGCCAACTTAGACAGGTGTCCAACTTACAGAAAATAAGTGTGATTTGTGTACTTTTAGAATAGGATTTCTAGTATTACTTGATTGTAAAATTTTAATAAGCAGTGGCACGACCCTTCACCACCCCCTTATGAGGGTAGTTTTCTGGCCATTGACCTCCAAGAACAAATCGTGTGAATCTATGCTTCTTTGTGTCCAGTCACAAATACAGAACATCTGCCTCTCATATGGGAATTCGAAAGAGTTAAGAAAAATATCAAAAATGTATTTTTCATGGCCAAGATACGCAGGTAAATTTATCATTATCATCATAGGGTAAACATTGCTTCAATGTGGCCAACTTCCAAGATAGACAGGTGGCCAACTTATAGAGTAGTAAGTAACAAATGTCTTATGGGAAATGCAGGTTCAAGACGAACTAGGCCAAGATAAGCAGGTAGCCAACTTAGAGAGGTGGCCAAGTTGACAGGTTTTACTGTAATGAAGAAAGTATCGCGGCACATAAACCACTTATTCACGTGGTGTACACGTGTCGTAATATATAGGTGTATGTTTAGCCGTCAAACTCAGTACAACTATACGTTGTAAAGGAGTAGGATCACGTGTACACCACGCGAAGAGGTGGTTTGTGATGACATAAATATATGTGATGACTAGGCGTATATATGTGAATTCATCCTACCTGAGGAAAATATTGAATTCACATACAGATTCTCCTTTGTTTTTGAGTACGCGAACTTTATGCGAAACAGTTGAACTTCCAGAGAGTTCATTTTTCTTCTTTTTTTTCGACGTTTGAGTCCCACAATCATTGCTGCTGGACTAGTTCGGTTTAAATCAGTAGATCGTGAACTTTGTGCCACTATACCCTTTTGCTTCTTGTTACGTGTCAATAGACTCCGTGAATTATTTCGTTAAGCAATTATAAATTCGTAATTAATATTCTGGACACAAGAAGTTGTTAATTATAACTATTGTTCCCTTATTTTTAAAATTTAAACAAAACCAACTGATATCATACACTTGGTAGACATACGTTCTGACTTTCGTGTAGTGATAGAATTTTCTCGCATTTGCCAAGGACGCGTATGTTAACTTGATTCTTGATACACTGACCAAGGACTCTGCAAAAATATCTAATTTAATAAAAAAAAATCTACTTGATTTATAGGTTGCCACGAAACGAAATAGTTTGCGATCCTTGACGAAACTCTTTTGGATCTATGATATCAAATATTAAATAAGCTGCGTCTGTGGATAATGTTTGCAGGTTCTGAAAGATAGTAATTTGACTACGCAGACCCACACAGCAAGGAATATTTCCTTAACGAAAAGAAAATATTTTCCTTGGTTTCTAAAATGTTTTCCTTCTCTGGAGATTTCCATACTTGTTTCACCAATGTATTCCGAATATTTCCCGAAAATATTTTCCTAGAAATATTTGGAAAACATTTTAGAAATTACCGAAAGTACATTTTGAGAATGCTCGCCGGAAAATAAATCCAGAAAAATATTCACAAAATGTATTAGAAATATTATATTGGATGTAATGTAATATATTTTCACTGTTGAGAAGGAAAATATTTTCGGAATGATACTAAAAAAGTTCTTCATATATGATTTGGAAAACAATGAAACGAAATATATTCCATATATTCAAAAAATGTTTCCCAATACGATATTTGCAATATTTTCTATTTTTACGAGAAAACATATTGAATATATATTTTTAAAAACATTTAGAATATTTTAAAAATAAATTATTTCGTAATATAAAAAATATTTTTCAGAAATGTTTTTAAAAATTTACTTAATTTTTACGAAAGTATTTTAGTAATATTCTATTATAACTTAAAAGAAATATTTTCGTACAATATTTTAGTATTATTTCCAGAATATTTTATCGAATTTTGAATATAAAACTTTAAAACAGGAAAAAGAAAACATTTTCTATTGTTGAAAATGAATAGAAAATGTTTTCTGTTGTGTTTTGGAAAATATTTTGTGTTTTTAGTGAACAACCTTTTCAGATATATATTATAGAAACACTTTTACATTCTTTCAGAATATACTCTTCCGTTACTGGAGTAAACATATTCCTTGTTATATCTGAGAAGTATTTCAGATATTTACCGGAAATGCTTTTTAAGAAATGTTTGGAGAACATTTTACGTAGTACAGGAAGTACATTTTTAGAACGTTAGAAGGAAAATAATGTAAGGAAAATTTTCACAAATTGTACTAGAAATATTGGGCGTTATTCAGAGACGTTCTGACGCGTGCTTAGTGCCATACTAAAGAGTTTGACTAACATATGATTCCTGCTGTAGTCAGGCCTTTAGTATGATGCTAATCATACTTCAAAACGCCTCTGCATAATGCGTATTGTGTTAAATGTAATGTTTCCAATGTTGAGAGAGAAAATGTTTTCGAAGTAATACTGAAAATGTCTTACGTACATGATAAAAAAGACAGAATAGGAAATATATTCCATATATTTTGCGAACGTTTTCGGACATATTATTTGCAATTTTTTCTATTGTTACGATAAAAAATATGAAACATACTTTTTAAAATGTTTTGAATATTTGAAAAATAAATCGTTCGTAATATAAGAAATATTTTTAAAACGGAATGGAAATGTATGTTACTTTCTATTCATTTTGTATGGAAATGTTTTTGTTACCTTCTATTGTAACTTAAATGAAGTATTTTCATACATTATTTTAGAATTATTTCCAGAATATTTTATTGAATGTTGAATAAAATAAATTTAAAACAGATATTAAAAATTAATAGAAACTGTTTACCATCGTGTTTATGAAATATAGTTTATGTTTTTAGCTAATAATATTTTCTGACATTAAAGAAATATTTTTACAGTATTCTCATAATATCTTCTTCGGTTACAAAAAAGTACATAATACCTAACATGAATGTTACCGGAAATGTTTCTGGAAACATTTTACTAATTTAAATTATTGCATATCCTTAGACAGTGGTCGAAGTGAGACTGTATGCGGTGGTATGCCATACCGCCTCTGGTTTTTCAGTGATGGCATACCGCCTCTGGTATTTCAGAGATCAACACATACCGTCATTGGAGAGTAGATGCTAAATATCTTTAATAAATCCATTTTTATACACAGTAATTGGCAAACATCTTTGCACGTAAAGATATTTTATTTATGTAGAAATAATTCCTAAATTGATAACACCAACATTTTGTTATATTTTTTCTATCTTTTGTTTTTAAAATGATATGTCTTCAAAGAAGTTCATCTAGTTATATAGTTTGACTAGCCTTTGTCCAGCCGGGGATCCACCCCCAAACTCCACTTTTGCTTGGCCTGCGGTCTCGCACCTCTTATGTATCAGCCTTTACATCAACAGTGAATTTCGTGCATTTGATTTTCATAGTCCCTGAATGTGCCCAGCTTGAGGTTTCGCTCCCACACACCCGCTCGGCCTATGGCCTCGCACCTCTTAAACCCGGAATTCTACCGAACTTCACGTTTCTTTTCCTATTTCAATTATCTAAAAGATAAGATTTTGTATCCGAAGTAAACGACCATTTAAATAACATGAAATTTTCTTCATCCTCTATTAAATCCCTTAAAAAATAAAAATATTCACTTTTGGCAATTTTCCCGTCGGTTAGGTCCGGAAGGCTACAATCATGCCAAATTCCATCATTCTAATCCTGCCGGAAGTGGCTAAAGATTTTGGGATGTAGAAAACGTCTCGTATAAATAACATGGGAAATATTTTTCAGTTTCCCATAAAACCACTCTAAAGTTGGACATTTTTATTTTTAGTGATTTACTTAGGTAACGCTAACGAAA
Organism: Thermobia domestica; assembly: GCF_964235325.1. NCBI lineage: Eukaryota > Metazoa > Arthropoda > Insecta > Zygentoma > Lepismatidae > Thermobia > Thermobia domestica. The sequence goes on from NC_137458.1 coordinate 27,923,017, forward strand.
ACATGCAAGCATACAGCATTTCAAGTCTGTATTGCAATTCCAAGTAGGCCTACCTAAAATATGAGACTTTAGGTCCAAAAAGAGGTCCATTTAAATAACATGGGGCTATTTTTCATCTCCCCTTTAGACCCCCTAAAAATTAAAAATATTCACTTTTGACAATTTTTCTCTCTGAAAAGCTACAATCATGTCAAATTTAATCATTGTAGCCCTACAGGAAGTGCCCAATAATTTTGGGAGGTAAAAGGTGTTCCATATAAATAACATGGGAAAGATTTTTCAGTTCCCTATTAAACCATTCCAAAGTTGGAAAATTTTATTTCTGGTGAACTAGTTAGGTAATAATAACGAAAACGAACAAACATACCAAATTTCAAGTTTTTATTCCAATTCTAAGTGCCTGAAACATGCGACTATAGGTAAAAAAAAAAAAAAAAAGAACCCATTTAGTCTAAATAACACGGGGAATTTCTTCATCCCTCTTTTAGACACCCTAAAAATTAAAAATATTAACGTTTGGCAATTTTTCTGTCGGTTAGTCCCAGAAAGCTACAATCATGTCAAATTTCGACTTTCCACGTCAAACGGAAGTACCTCTTTAATTTATGCCAGTTCATGTAGTTTTTATTTATAGTTAGGATGTGTCACATTGAATTGTTTCTTTCGTATGAATGAGTGTGGCATCTTGTCTTAATTCATACAAATGTCGTGTTTTGAGCATGAGCATATTTAGGGTTTGTTTGCTGAGGGGGTGATTCTTCCGGGAGTTTGGAATACATCTTAGTCGAGTGGAGGGTCTGGGAGTTTTCCCGCAGAAAAATTGTTAATATAAAAACTCGGTTTTTGAGCATTTCCGTGTATAATTCTCTATAATACGACATAAGAAGATATTCTTTTTCCAGAAAGTAATTGGCGAAGGATCAAAGTCTGTCAATACCAGCCCCCGTAACTAAGAAGCTCTTCGGTGGTTTTCAGCCGTTATGTAAATAGCAGTGCAATCGTTCAGCAACATACTGCCACTGTATTTCAACAATTAGGTAGTCGGTATGTCGAGTTAAAATCGTGATAAAACATACCACCTCTGCTTCTTTCCACTTCGAAAACTGTCCTTATATAATATTTTGGAGATTTTTTAATGTTTTCTTTCGGAATACACACACACACACACACACACATATATATATATATATATATATATATATATATATATATATATATATATATATATATATATATCCCCTGCACGGGTTGGTGCTTCAGGTAGGACATTCGTTGAAACAAATGTATTGAAATGTAAAGTGAGTCGAATGGAATTTATATGAAACTCAAGAGTGAGTCAAAGGCGGTCGATATGAGTGGCCAGCCGCCGACAGCTGCAAACCCTAATAGATGCAACGTTCTGAGGATGTCCCACCATAGCCCATTTACATCTCAATGGGACACATCCCTGTGAGATGTCACTGGTACGTTACTGAGAAATCTTAATGTTATTTTTTCCAAAATAACAAATGGTATATATCTAAGACGTCTCTGCGATATCCTCAAGTGTACATCATAAATTTTCTCATGAGAAGATCGTAGTAACATATTAGCCATCATTGTACTAATTGTAACAGCATCAAACAAATATATTTTGTTAAAAATCTGAAAATTATGTTATCCTGTGTGACATCACATAGACATCTATGTCTGGGCATTTTCGCGGATCCCAAGAGTTCAGATATCAGCTGATCTGATTGGCCGGTACAGATACGACACCCCGAGTCATGACATACATATAGTACAAAGTAAACGCCAGCTCTTGTCGGCCCTCGTGGCCGAGTGAGCTAGCGCAAAATGCTAGTAAGGAAAATCTTTTTTGGCGTGGGATCAAACCCTGCCTCCTACCTAAGGAAAGTCTTTTTATTACTTTTAAAATTTTTATAACACTTCTTTTGTTAAAACAATATTCAGAAGGTGATTTAACGATTATTTTTTAAAATTTTCATTAAACTTCTTTAATTTAAATAAGTTTGCCTTTGTATTATACAGATCCATATACATCGGGACAGCCTTAAAGGGCTCTTTCCCAAACCAATGCTTCTTTTCACCCCCACAATCCTCGGTTAGTCCTCGCGAGCGTGTAAGTTGTCACTGCTCTCAGAGCTGCCGTACCTCCGATCCACCTGCGAGTTAAAGTCCGGCAAAATAGGAAGAAAGCTTTCCTTCCTATTTTCAATTAACAACAAAAAAAATGTATATATATATATATATATATATATATATATATATATATATATATATATATATATATATATATATTTCAACTATGAAAAAGGAAAGAAGGAAAAGGAATCGATGCAACATTGGTCTTTAGCCAGAAGGGATCATAAATCTCTACCACGTGTCGCGCAGAATAATTAGCGGGAGGTTTAGAGGGGTGGGCACGGTTTTCAGAATTCTTCGAAAAAGAGCTCTGATGTCAATTCTCAACCGACTCGCTCGAGCCACTGGCTTGGGTGATATGAGCCACCGGCTCGGTTCGGTTCGGCTCGGCTCAGATGAACCGTCCTCTCGAGTCGGCTCGGTTGAGGTGTGCCATCGGCTCGGTAGACGTGATGTATGAGAAGTGTTTCTGAGCTCGGCTCTGTGATGAACAAGCCGTGAGTCGACTCATTTAAACCAGTTGCACCATTAGAGTCGACACGTTTCATTCAACACATTAGAATGGATGTGGCTTTTATGATGTCGCTTTTATGAAAGTGACTGTATGTCCGGCTTAGTGTATCTTCTTGCATCGAGCCTCTTCGTAAACAAGTCCTTTGTTCGGCTCTGAAGAGGACTGTTACGAAACAAAGTTCTCGTAAAGTCAGGTGTAAACTTCCAACTCGATATATTTCTTGCATATCTATCTTGAAGAATGAATGGATTTAAGCAGTGTTTAGTAGTTTTCATCGGTCCAGGTGAATAAGGCCATGGTTTTCTTGCCCCTCCTTTAATTATGACCCGAGTACTCTAAATCATATCCTTAACTTTAAGAGCTTTCTGAGCATACAGAAAAAACAATTGAAAGAAGTAACAAATTTCCTGCTACCACTTGTTGAAATCGAGGCAAGCAAGCTTGCCGAGAATAGTGATGTTAACCGACTCGATTCGAGCCGTGAGTCACTGGCTTAGCTCGAGCTCCGGCTCAATTCAACTGAACCAAAAGCTCGAGCTGATTTGATTGGAATGAGCCATTGACTACGTTCGGTTCGCCTCAAGTGAGCCATCGGCTCGAGCCGGCTCGGTTGGGTGTGGATAAGCTTGCATATGTGCATTATTTTTATTCATATTAGTTTCATTTTTTGTATATAGTTTAGTGAATTCTTTGTGATTCTTTTAGTGATTTTCTGGTGAGTTTTAGTGAGTTGTGTTTGCATTGGCTGGCTACAGTGCTTTCGGTGCTATTCAAGTTGTGTCTGTGCATTCGACAATGTGCCGTGAAGTGCAACTAGGCAAGCATATTCATTAATAGTTTCAAAAAAGCATATTTATTCATAGGTTTTAAAGAAACACTCATGTTCATTAATAGACAAGATTTACATGTTGTTAACAGTGTTTTAGAGTGGTACTCAGTTTATGTGTGACCGAAGACAAAGTATAATGGTTAGCAAGCAACCATGTGGTTTAGCTAGCAGCAAGCAACGATTACTGCAGAAAGAAGATAAGTAATTCATTGTACTAACCTTTAAGTATTATATCATTATATTAACATATGAACAAAGCATGTCATATTTATTATATTAACGCATGTACCTTTAAATGAGAATTGAAGCAAGTAACATCTAAAATATTCGTCAAGTCTTATTTCTCGTTCCTCCATGATATCTGGGTGAATCAGTAAAATGGGTTTAATCATACAGTTCATTAGCTGTGGATGTGATATGCGTGTTTTGTAAATAAAGTACATAAACATATCACCCCTTCATACATAAGCATCATCATTTTTTTTGGTCCTCCGTCCACCGGATATCAGAACGAGAAACGTGACTGCATTCTTCGTTCTCGTGTGTGTTTGTGTGGGTGCTGCTGTCATAAGCAGGACAGAGCTGTTCATATCAGTACAGTGGTGTGTGTGCATTCAACCCAGCTGAATTCAAGGTTACACGTTTGTAGGTCACAGAAGTGAAAAGTAAAATATATTGTCAGCGGTTTGAGTATTTAAAAAAGAAAGACTGAAATAATGGCAGAAGTGCAGTTGGGTCAATTAATTAAGAAACGTGCTTCGGTCAAAGGTCAGGCAACAAGAATACAGACATTTCTTCAAAAGCTACAGAATGAAAATAAACCTAGCATACAAGAAGCAAGAACAAGGCTAGTTGCACTTGAAGGGGTTTTTATTAAGTTTGATGAGATACAGTCAGAAATAGAGCTCTTGGATGAGACGGGTGAACAAGAAACGCACAGAATTACATTCGATTCAAAGGTTAAGTTACAAGAATTTATTGATAGTTTTGAACAAAAAACGGATTCAGGGACAGCAAATAACAAAGCTGGAAATTCTAGTAGTAGTTCAGTACAGTTGCCTAAAATTTCTTTGCCCATATTTTGCGGTAAATACGAGGAGTGGTCGCCCTTTAAGGACATTTTCATTTCCCTTATTCACAATAACGAATCATTAAGTACAGTTTGTAAGTTTCAATATTTGCGCACATCGCTCAAGAGAGAAGCGTTTACATTAATAGCAAATCTGCCAACGGTAGAAGTAAATTACGAAATTGCATGGAAGCTTCTTGTTGAACGCTACGAAAACAAACGGTTGATAGCTTCGACATATGTACGAGGGTTGCTCAATATCAAGCCAGTAACGAAAGAAAACGCTAAAGACATTAGACAATTTGTAAATACTGCACGCAGTAATTTTCAAGCCCTTGAAGCATTAAATTTGGACAAACCTTTGCATGACGTACTACTAACACAACATTTAGTAGAAAAACTTGATTCGACAAGCAAAAGGGAATGGGAAGCTGAGCAAAGTAGTGACTCCTTTCCATCGTTATCGGAATTATTTTCATTTTTAGAAGGTCGTTGTCAAATGTTAGAAAACATTCGTCCTACTCAATCTGGAAGTACTTATGACAACAAAAGTGTAGATTCCAAAGCAAAAAGAAAGAATAACAGTCAAGTGAATTCGTTTGTTACTGTGCTTCCAAATGCATGTAATATTTGCCGTAGCAAAGAAACGCATGCTGTTTTTCGCTGCCGAATTTCTGAGTGCTAACATTAATCAAAGAAAGGAGCTCGTGAAGCAAAATAAACTATGTTTTAATTGCTTAGGTAATAAACATCAAGTAAAGGCATGCAAATCAAGTACTTGTAAGAAATGTAATTTTAAGCATAATACACTGTTGCATGAAAATACTGCTCAGGGGGCTACTAACAAAGACAGTTCAAGCAAAATAAATAGCAACACTACTAACGTACCTAAAGTTAAGGAACAGAATCAGATTAAAATTCAACCACAGGACTCTTATTGCTCATTTAAGATTAATTATGGTCAGCAAATCTTATTAGCAACAGCGTTAGTTAACGTAACAGACACTAAAGGTCGTTTTCAACAATGCAGAGTGTTATTAGATGCAGCGTCTCAATCGAATTTTGTAAGCGAAGCTTTAGTTCATAGATTAGGTCTCAAAAAAACGAAAAATCGTGTTCCCATTAGAGGTATCAATTCTGTAACCTCCGAAGCTCAGTACAGTGTTGAAGTTCATATTTATTCAAGAACATGTGATTTTAATGCAGTGGTCGATTGTTTAGTATTGCCAAACATTACAGGTTGCATACCTTCTAAGGATATTGATTACAGTAATTGGAACTTGCCAAAGGATATTTGCTTAGCCGACCCAAATTTTCATCGCTCGTCGTCAGTAGACATGCTTATAGGTGCGGGGTTATTCTACAGTCTCCTCGAGCCAGGCCAGAAGACTAGAAAAGGACATTATCCAGTTTTGCAGGAAACGAAGCTAGGATACGTTGTCGTCGGAAATATGCCTTCAATACCCGAAGAAGCCAACCAGTCGGTAATTTCATGTTTTGCTCAGATGGAGACAGACTTGGATACACAATTGAGAAAATTCTGGGAACTCGAAGATCTTCAGACTAAGATTTACACGCCGGAAGAAGAAAATTCGAGAAGCATTTTTTACAAAATACAACCAGAAATGGAGACGGAAGATTTATTGTAAAATTACCAAAGAAGGAAGAGAATGCAGTTTTAGGAGAGTCTTACAACATGGCACTACAAAGATTTAAGCAGCTTGAAAGAAGATTGCTACAAAATCCTGAGTTTCATAAACAACATGCCGCCTTCATGGATGAGTATTTAAGTTTGGGTCACATGCGAAAAGTTACAGAAGAAGACGTGAACAGCAGCAGCAGTTGTTATCTTCCACATCATCCTGTATGCAAGATGGACAGTACAACAACTAAATTAAGAGTGGTTTTTGATGCAAGTGCAAAAACGTCTAATGGCAAATCATTGAATGACATTCTTCAAGTTGAGCCAATTGTTCAAGATGACTTGTACTCCATTATTTTAAGGTTTCGGTTGTATCCAGTTCCATTTACAGCAGACTTAGAGAAAATGTATCGCCAAATATTAATTCATGATGAGGACAAGTGTTTACAACGCATCCTTTGGAGAAACTCAGTAGAAGAACCGATCCAGACGTACGAACTACAAACAGTGACGTACGGGACTTCGTCAGCATCCTTCTTGGCAACAAGATGTCTGAAGCAAATAGCGGAGGAAAATTCCAAGGAATTTCCAGAAGCAGCAGAAGTAATAAAGCACAATTTCTACATTGATGATGTGTTAAAATCAGTACCAAACGTGTCAAAGGCCTTAGAACTACAGAAGGATCTTATTAATATTTTAAGCAGAGCAGGTTTCAAGCTTTGTAAATGGAGTTCTAACAAAGAAGAAATACTTCAAGGAGTTCCCAAAGACTTCAGGGAAAAACAACAGCCAATCATACTTGGTCAGCAAGACGGTGTTAAGACTTTAGGAATAGCATGGATTCCATTAACAGACAAACTTATAATTTCGAACAAAATTTGTAAACACGGAACTGCACTAGAAAGTAATGTTGCTATGGCAAAAAGACAAGTCGTCAGCATAGTGTCATCTATCTTCGATCCATTAGGTCTAATCGCTCCAATTGTCATCAAATACAAGAATTTCTTACAGAAATTGTGGAAGACAGGAATGGATTGGAATGACCCATTAGACACAGTCCTACAAGTTGAGTGGAATCAATTAATGTCTTGGTTACCTGCGATGGCGAAGATACAAATTACAAGAAACGTAATGTCTTCGGAGAACGTTAAGGAAATACAATTACATGGTTTTTGTGATGCAAGTGAAGAAAATTTTGGAGCAGTAGTGTACATCAGGGCTACAGACGATCAGGGAAACATTGAAGTCAATTTACTTTGTTCAAAGTCGAAGGTTGCACCACTGAAGAAGCAAACTTTGCCTAGATTGGAATTATGTGGAGCACTGTTACTTTCGAAGCTAATAGACAAAACACTATCCATATTGAATATAGAGGTCAGTGGTATACACCTGTGGACAGACTCGACGATAGTTTTGTCTTGGATCAAATCACCTCCCAATCGTTGGAAGACATTTATATCCAACAGGGTGGCTCAAATTCAGAGAATCACATCAATCAATCAATGGCATCACGTGCCTAGTAAAGAAAATGCGGCAGACATAGTTAGTCGAGGAGCGGATCCCAACACTCTTATTCAGTCTCGAGAGTGGTGGCATGGTCCAGAGTTTCTTCACATAGCAGAATGGCAATGTCAAAAACAAAATGAGCCAGCTAATGTTCCAGAAGAGAAGAAAGTCATGATAAGTTTTGTGGCAGTTCATGAAACAAGCTTTATGAAAAGATATTCATCGTTAAACAAAATGTTGAGAGTAGTAGCATATTGTTTGCGATTCAAACATAATTGTCTTTCCAAGAAATCAGAAAGACAAACTGATAGTCTTGACGCTTCGGAACTTCGTTTAGCGTTACACAGATGTATCAAGATAGTACAACATACTACCTATCATCAAGAAATATTGAACTCGCAGCAACAAATGGAAGTTTCAACAAAGAGCCCAATCAAGGATCTTTTTCCATTTCTGGACACGGAAGGAATGCTAAGAGTAGGATGAAGATTGGAACATTCAAACTTGGAGTACGACAACAAGCATCAATTCATCTTACCTGCAGGACGTCATTTCACCCACCTGATAGTCAAAGAAGAACATAAAAGGTTGCTTCATGCAGGACCACAGCTTCTTATTGCATCTTTGCGTACCAGATATTGGATTCCAAGAGCTAAGAAGATGGTCAAGGCAATAGTACACAATTGTTTGGTTTGTTTCAAGTGGAGATCAACAAGTTCATCTCAGTTAATGGGACACTTACCCAAGGAAAGAGTAAATGAAGCAAGATCATTTGTACACGTGGGAGTTGACTATGCAGGATTCTTTTATGTCAAGCCCACGATTCGCAGCAAAATTCAAATGAAAGTCTATGCAGCGTTGTTCATCTGTTTAGCCACTAGAGCAGTTCACATAGAAATAGTTTCAGACTTAAGTTCGCAAGCCTTCATCGCAGCATTGAAGAGATTTATTGCTAGACGAGGAAAATGCTTATCTATCTGTAGCGACAATGGTTCAAACTTTGTTGGCGCCAATCGAGAATTGCAACATTTTTTTGAATCCAAGACTAACCGAAAGAACATCCTGGAATACTCAGCTCAAGAAGGTTTAGAACGGAAATTCATTCCTGCCAGATCTCCTCACATGGGGTCATGGGAAAGTTCAATAAAATCCATGAAGTACCACCTACGGTGTGTAGCAGGAACTGCATGTCTGACATACGAAGAGTTGAACACGTTACTCATTCAAATTGAAGCCATTCTAAATTCAAGACCATTGACAGCCATTTCCAACGATCCTACAGATCCAATGTATCTCAGTCCAGGACATTTTTTGATGGGAGATACACTTCTCAGCCTTCCGGAACCAGATCTACTGGACGCACCTATCAACAGACTAGGCAGATGGCAACGGATTCAACAAATGAAGCAGCATATTTGGAAACGTTGGTCAAGGGATTACCTCAACCAGTTACAACAAAGAAGAAGATGGAAATCAACTCAGCCTAATCTACAACCGGGCATGGGCGTATTGTTAAAAGAAGACAATGTTCCTCCTCAAGTGTGGAAGTTAGGTGTGATTAAAGAAGTTCATCCGGGTAGTGATAATTTAGTGCGAGTGGCAACTGTAAAGTGTAAAAGTGGCATTTTTCGGCGCAGTGTTGCTAAATTAATTCCTTTGCCCCTAGAGCATTAATTGATTGTGTCCAATCAAGGAGGGGGAGGATGGATAAGCTTGCATATGTGCATTATTTTTATTCATATTAGTTTCATTTTTTGTATATAGTTTAGTGAATTCTTTGTGATTCTTTTAGTGATTTTCTGGTGAGTTTTAGTGAGTTGTGTTTGCATTGGCTGGCTACAGTGCTTTCGGTGCTATTCAAGTTGTGTCTGTGCATTCGACAATGTGCCGTGAAGTGCAACTAGGCAAGCATATTCATTAATAGTTTCAAAAAAGCATATTTATTCATAGGTTTTAAAGAAACACTCATGTTCATTAATAGACAAGATTTACATGTTGTTAACAGTGTTTTAGAGTGGTACTCAGTTTATGTGTGACCGAAGACAAAGTATAATGGTTAGCAAGCAACCATGTGGTTTAGCTAGCAGCAAGCAACGATTACTGCAGAAAGAAGATAAGTAATTCATTGTACTAACCTTTAAGTATTATATCATTATATTAACATATGAACAAAGCATGTCATATTTATTATATTAACGCATGTACCTTTAAATGAGAATTGAAGCAAGTAACATCTAAAATATTCGTCAAGTCTTATTTCTCGTTCCTCCATGATATCTGGGTGAATCAGTAAAATGGGTTTAATCATACAGTTCATTAGCTGTGGATGTGATATGCGTGTTTTGTAAATAAAGTACATAAACATATCACCCCTTCATACATAAGCATCACCAGGGTGAGCTGTTGACTCGGTCCACTTTTCGGTTCGGCTCGGTGGTGACAACCGTGAGCCGATCCGCTCGAGCCGTTGACAACACTACTATGTACTGCTCAAAGGCTCTATGCAGAATCATTTATAGCATCATATTAAATCAACAAAAAACACAGCTTTCTTACAAGGCTGGCTAGAATATATATTATATAAAAAAAATAAACTAGATAAGTAATGGTTTGTGAAGTATAGCACTTCCTTCCTCAGACTATACTCTCCAGACCACACACTACAACTGAAATCAGAAATAAAATTATATACAATAAAGAAAGGAGATCATTAGTTCTTTCCACCAATCAGGAATCACTACTCATTAAAAGTTAACTTTTCATTTAATAGCACTACCTGCCCCCGTGGGCGAGCGTAACTGCCTTTCACCTGGCAAAATTGATGAGTCGCAACATAACAAACAGGATGGAAGGAAGAAGAAAGAAGTGATTTCAAGAATAAGGTAGTAGTTATTGGGGGACTGAGATTATGAAAGAAGAAGGAGAGTTTTTAAGCCTAGGATACAAATTTAAGGTGGCTAATTGAAAGACGGACATAGAAGAATTGGTTTATGGGGCAGAGGAAGCTTTGCAACAAATTGAAGGTAAAGAGAAGTTGAAAGAAGTGAGAAGAAAAATAGTTAAATTAGTGAAAAACTTTCCGAGAAAAAAGAAGTGTAATCTTCGTGAAAACGAGTTAAAAGGCTTAAGAAGAATTAAGAACAGGAAAGATATAGTGATGGAACAAGCGGATAAGGGGGGTGCAGTAGTGGTTATGGAAAAAGAATGATATGAAGAGAAGCTTCCGCAGTTGAATGAAGTACATACGAGGACGGAGCGGAAGCAGGGAAAGATGAAGAGAAGAAGACAGGTGATAGAAGAAGGAAAGAAGAAAGGATTTTCCTAAAATTCATAAGAAGGAAGTAAAACTAAGATCTGTTTTAGACTGTAGGGGTAATTTCATGAAAGCTTTGGAGAAAAAGGTTAAAAAGATCGCGGAAGCTCTGAGAGAAGATCAGGATAGCAGGAGGGTAGTTAATTCAGGAGAAGTGAAAAAATTGATCGAGGGTTTAGGGACTAGAAAAGAAAGGACTGTCATGTTTAGTGTGGACGTAAAAAGTATGTTCCCCAGCCTCAAGAGAGAAGAAATTCTCAGAGTAATGGACAGTGTGATGGACAGGAAAATTGAATACTGGGATAAGGATAGAATGAAGAAAGCTTTAAGTTTTTTTGTGGGACAATAGTTTCTGCAAGATAAGTGACAGGATAGTGAAAATGAAAGATAGGTTAAGCATTGGTTCGTGTATAAGCCCGGTAATAGCAGATCTAGTAATGAATGAATGGGAGAAAACCGTAATAGAAAAGGATAGTGATAAATTACTAGTGTCTTGTAGGTATGTGGATGATTCTTTTGGAGTATGGAAAGGTACTAGAAGGCAATTAGAGAGCTTTATTAGAGAATTGAATGATGATAGGAAGGGTATTATTTAAGAGAGGGAAATAGAAGAAGATGGTGTGATAAATTTCTTATACTTCTTGTAGACGATCCAAGAAAGCTTGAACAAGACTCTTGTTCAAGACCATTCAAGACTATTTGATGAAAAAGATGTCAGCACTGACGTCATTTTTCTCTTGATTTCAATAGTTTCGTTCAAGAAATTTCATTTCGGTCCTGTTCTAAACAATCGAATTCAAGAGCATTCAATAGCCAATCAGCGCTCGAGTTTGAGTGCAGGAAAATACAAAACAAGTATGATGGCGTCCTGAGACAGAGTTGCAGTTGCATAAATATCTTTTCGTTACTCTTTTCCATAATTATCTGATATTCCAAGTGTGTATTATAATAAAAAAAAAGTTAATATTTGCGCCGAAGATATTGTTAGTATCTTTTGTTGATAATATTCACGATTTATATAGTGATATAATGCTTACATGCCCATAACTTTTGTTAAATTTTGAGGCAATGAAAAATTAAGTATTAATTTGAGAATTTAATATACAAGAATGCCGGGTGTAGGTTAAGAAAGAAGAGTCCAATAAATAAAAAGTATATAACTGACTTTTCTTGATTTAATAAGACTTTTGTACTGTTATCAATTTCTGATATCAAATAATTGCGTACAGATTGATAATATGCTCGCAAACTGAAGTATCCTGGAAATAATTGCATTTTATCCTACTGTAATCTAATCATTTTATCACGAAATCCACACATAGTATTTGAGAAGTTATTTCTTAAGGTAGAGGTTGCTTTCACGCGTGCAGATTAATTTTACTAGTGCTTTCCCGTAAGGTACAAATGTGCATCCTAATATATGCTACATACAAGACTGTTCAAAAATAATAATTAATAAATAAAATCGAGGACAGAATCGGGGCAGGAGCATTGAAGTGGGTCCACGGAAGAGTAGTTCGTACGGAGCAGGCGCGTCATTGACGGAGATTATAGTACAAGGATAAGAATCATGTATAAATTAGAATAGTGCAACAAACCCTTGACATCATATTCACTCATTTGAACTGAACTATAGCTCTTGTAATGATTTGATACTGGTAACATTAAACTTCTAAACATAAAATACTGTTTTCCTACATTATACAGGCATGTTTCGATAGTGGGAATTATTACGGTATCTCAGATAATTCTTTCATACACACTCACACATTTTAACAGTAAAATTACTATTCGTTTGACGGATTATTCTTAGCCAGTACCAAAACAGGGATAGATTTGTGAAGAAAGTCTGATGCAGATATGGACGGTAAGTCCTGTAGCTGAAAAATATTATCATTGCTTCGTTTGGTTTTTAGTGATTTCAGCCTTTTCTTTAAACAGTATTCGATGCCAAAGCATAAATAACATCAAAAGGCAGTCATTGCCTCGTGATACACACAATTTTAGGGGAATCGGATTTTTCTAAAGAAAAAGCTTAGTATAGGGAACGATTTTATACCTAAGCAGCACTTTACTTTTTTAACGTCACCTAACCTAACTCGCATTTAATGTAAAAGGGACAAACTACTTAGTGAAAATTCGATGGGATTGCTGCAAAATCAATTGACCTGTTTTCTAACTTATTTAATATAATCTATTAAATTACAAATGCCTGCAGAAAGTTACGAAAAATATGCTAATATTATAGCTATTCGTGCGCAGGTCTGAACTATATCATTACGCAGTTTCACTTTCATTTGTTTTCATAGTTACAGTCTCTTGTTTTGGACTGCTATCTATTAACAAGAATATAAAACAGATTCAATACCTCTATGATCGTGCAAAAATTGTTTCAAGTCCGTTCGAGACTCTTGTTCAAGTGTCTCGAAAAATACTCCTTTGAACGTGTAAATTTGAGTTATTGAATGGTCTTGTTCAAGCTTTCTTGGATCGTCTACAAGCAGCATTAGGTATAAAAGTAACGAGAACAAGGAAAGGCAATTTTGTGACGTTGTGGTTCCAAAACGACTGTGCAGCAGGCGTATACTGCAATAAGAGAAGCGATGTTGATGAGGGAACAAAGTTGAATTTCCTTAGAAATATGGAAGAGAGGGTTAGGATGATAAATATGCAGGAAGATCAAAGAAGAAAGATATTGAAAGGCTATCGGAAGAGCTGAAAGGGAATGGAGGTTACGGTGACGAGGACAAGAAAAAGAGAAGGAAGAAAAGCGAGAAAGAAGAGGACAAGAAGAAAAGATGGCACGGCATTGAAAGTGCAGGGGTTGTCACAGCGAAGATCAGAAGAATTCTAAGGAGAGAAGGTATTAAGACTTACAGGAAGGACGGAATGAAGATACTAGATATCATTAGAAAAAAGAAGATGAGAGCATCAGTGGATTGGTGTAAAAGGGGGGTTAAATATGGAGTGCCGTGTGGGATGTGCGATATGGTTTATGTAGGGGAAACCAAGAAGATGATGCAAGAACGTTTAAAGCAACATAAAGATAATGTCAAATTGAAGAGAGACTAATGCTATTTTCAAGCACGTTAGTGAAACCGGCCATGAAGTGAACTGGGAAGGAGCAACGGTAGTGGAGTATGAGTGGAGACAACTGGTTAGGAAGTGGAAACAAGCTAAGAGGAAAAAAGAGGAAGCTGATAAAGCTATGAACTGGAATAGTGGTTATAGTATTAATGAAGCGTGGGAGGACATTCTGAAAAAGGAAGAACGGAGAAAGAAGAGGGGTAAAATATAAGGATACTATAATGTTCAATTTGATTTATGTATTCTTTTATATACCTTTATTTATTTATTTTGTTAATTACTTATTTTTATGTTTTCATTATTTACTTATTGTTTTCTGTGTTTTGTTAATACTTTTAAAAGGTCACAACCTTTATAATTTTTTGGATTTGTTTAGCTCTTTATTTCAAGCAGGTGTTTCCAATGTCTTGTTCTCAGCAATTTTATTGTTAGAAAGCTGTTTCCGGCTATTATCAGTTCATAGTTGTTTGTTACATTGTGACTCATCAATTTTGCCAGATGAAAGGCAGTTACGCTCGCCCATGGGGGGCAGGTAGTGCTATTAAATGAAAAGTTAACTTTTAATGAGTAGTGATTCCTGATTGGTGAAAAGAACTAATGATCTCCTTTCTTTATTGTATATAATTTTATTTCTGATTTCAGTTGTAGTGTGTGGTCTGGAGAGTGTAGTCTGAGGTAGGAAGTGCTATACTTTACAAACCGTTACTTTTCTAGTTTATTTTTTATAATAAATATTCCAGCCAGCCTTTTAAGAAAGCTGTGTTTTTCTGTATTCAAGATGGACACAAGGCCATATTGTCATAATATACATCATATTAAGTGCTTGACTAACATGTGATGCTAGCTTCCGTATTTAGAAACAGTGCAGTTAGCAACAATTTGTATCGAAAAGCGCACGGTTGTCCAGGATTATCGTGATTTTTTTGGAAGATTCTCTAAACACATAAGAAGAAACCATAATAAAAGAGATTTATTTTCTTTATTGATTTCTCCTAATGTGTTGGGGCAACGCTGCAGAGAAGACGTGGCTGGCCTTTTTCGATATAACCGTTGAAAATATAACTAACGTCATTCTAAATACAGAAGTTAGCATCACGCGTTAGCAGAACTAAGAAAATAATACAACTCTAAAAACTACTCCCAATAGGATTCAAGGGATTGTATGAATATGGAGCAAATAGGAGGAGTTGGATTCTTTTTAATTTTAGAACATATTATTGTAAAACTGCACTATAATAATTTGCTTTCTATCACCTTCGCTAAAGCAGAATCACTCTTCCCGTAAAAAAAAATATTTATAGCCCCGATCATTGGTGCTCGAAGGGGGATAGGGGCGGGCCCCCTAGCTTACGAAAATGTATATGTAATATAGCACACCACGTATATTAAATACCAGAAATACGAGACATAATATAGCAACCATGGAGATGCCCCCCCTCGAAAATTTTCTTCTTGTACCCCTGGCCCCGATGAGTGAATTTCATGACTTCAATAGAGTACCATATGTGCCAATG
The DNA here is from genome assembly GCF_964235325.1 of Thermobia domestica. Lineage (NCBI taxonomy): Eukaryota > Metazoa > Arthropoda > Insecta > Zygentoma > Lepismatidae > Thermobia > Thermobia domestica. The sequence goes on from NC_137458.1 coordinate 27,938,636, forward strand.
TTCCGTTAAGGGGGTACAGTAGTTTCTTCCAGACGAAATTTGAAATTTCTCCACTTCTTTCCATTGATTTTCGTTTGATTACATAATATAACGTTATAGAATAGAATAGAATAGAGTTAGGTTAGTTTTGGATCCCCTTAACGGAACATGGACCACAATATGTTCTCCTAATTTTACAATTACAGAGATATGCTTGTGTTACTATACCAATAATTGCACCTTCTGACAGTATGCAATATTTAATTATTCTAGAAGAAGTTGTAAAGATATCGAATCAAATTTATTGCGAACAGTTTGTAGACATATTAGCTTTACACTACCACAACTATATTGGCTTCTATTTTAAACTCATATTTCATAAAACAAAACTGAAATCATACAGACTACAGTTACCACTATAATCTGTTTCACGTAACCTGATAGGAAAAAGAAGTAGATTTTTCCCCCGCCACGCTCAAGTACAGGTGAATGTTGGTGTTCCGTCTTCCATCATCAGCCCCCGCACACGGAAGTAAAGAGTGTATCTAAATATGTCTAAATAATATATTACAACTTTCATAACACTACGTTTTTTAAAACAATTACATTTGCCTGTATCAGTGAAATGGGTAACGTGCTATTATAATAGAAATTTTATTGAACAGTTATGTTGTTTATTTTCTTCTTGGCAGTCGGGCTTGTGACATAATGTTGGAATGACAATGGATGGCAGGGTTGGTAATTGAATGGGTATTTACTTATTAATACAATAATTTCATAATATAAAATCGAAAACCAAAAATGAAATCTTTACAAGTTTTATGTTTCACGATTATGCCGGCTAGTCTAAAGGAGACGGTGATGATGAGAAATGACTGATATGGTGGAATGAAGAAAATGGAAGGAAACGGCAGAATCCAAGAAAACCCACGCACACGGTGTAAAATCGAAAAAACAAAGTACAATATGTATTGGTAAATTATCAGAGCGTTAAGATGATGCTCTGCAACAGAACCTGAAATGCAAATAAAAATCCTCGTTTCCTATCTTATTAACAGATGTTCTTACATTAAAAAGAACAAGAAAAAAAGAACTATACATATACACACTAATAATAATGTTCCAATAATAATTTTGTTTGCTGAGCCTCTCTTGCAGAAGAGGAGAAAATGACTTTTTATTGTCTTAGAAATATCGGTTGTGGCGTGCAGAAATAAAATGAAATAAAATCTTTGAGATTTACGTCCCACGGTTATGCAGGTTAGGCTAAAGGAGACGGTGATCATGAGAAATGAAAGAAATGGTGGAATGAAGAAAGTGGAAGGAAACGGGAGATCCTCGAGGAAACCCACGCACGCGGTGTTTGTCCATTTGGCGCGAGCTGGAATCGAACCGGGACCGCATGCACCACAGGTGAAAGCTCTATCACTGAGCCAACGCGGTTCTAAGCAAGCAGTATAGTCCAATGTTGTAACAAGAGTTGAGGATTGTGTAAGAAAGAAAGAGTAACGATAAATACAAGTTTGTTCAATTATACAAAAATAACGAATACTTTGGCTTAAAGAGCCCAAAGGCTCATCGTAGCTGAAACAAACATTTCCATTAGATTTTAACCTGCGAAAAGTCAATGTACCCGATCCGCATCCAGGGGAGCCAGATCCCTCTAAATTTTTACTAGGCTCCCCATAATTTTTACAGTATGCATGCAAATGAACTATAATATGGTTGGTTCGGACCCTCCCAAATTTCTTTGCCCCCCCCCCTCATACATTATTGGGCTGGCTACGAGCCTGCAATGTACCATGTTTATCAACTGTCCTTCAAAAATCCTACTTTACATTGTCGGGAAACCTTCTCTTTCGCCCAGCTAATAGTCTCCTTCTCCTAGTTTTTTTTTTTTTTTTTTTTTTTAATAGGACTTAATGACTTAGTGCGTATTTCTCACACAAGCAGCGTGTCATGCTTATCTTATACGCATTAACTTTACTATTTCTATAATTCTCAGTGACTTGTAGTTGTTCTGAAATAAAACCTTCTATAGCGTTTTAATTCACCTGAATGTATCCCTCTTTTGCTTTAAATATTTTTATCAACATTTTATTTTCGAAACCCCGCAGTTTCCGTTCTTGTATTTGAGTTAGGTATCAACTTCTACATTCATATAAAATTGGGCAGATTGAGCTCTTATTGATTTTAATGTTTTCGATATTTGTTAAGACAATAAAATGTTTTACAGTAGGGTAAACTTTAGTACATAAATCATATGCAATACTTTTCTTCAAGACAACAATTAAAAACAGTAATTGTTTGTTACTCGGGGTTGAAAGCCAAAAGGAACAGCAGTGCTTTCTCAACACCAGGTGGGAGTGAATTGAGATACGAATTTAGAATTTACACGATTTTGTTTATTAGAAAAAATTTCCTTCCCTGTGAAGGTCAACGATTTGCTTTCCCCTTCTGCAGTGGTAAGTGGTGGGAGGTAGGGGAGTTTCCTATAAGGTTGCCTGGAACAGACTTTAGTGTGCAGTATGATCTCATCAGTTCTTGTAGCTCGACGTAACACAAATGGAATTAAGAACTTGGGGATATAGAAGTGACGAGCCATCTCAGGATTTTGTAAACATCGATTAGAAAAAGATTGTGATGTGAGAGGAAGAAAGAGAAAAGGAATGAACTTAGGAAAGGTAAAAGTCTACACAGCACTTGCCAAGAATGCTCGGCGATCCTCTATCGATGATTTTCTCGATATTCTGTAGCCATCCTTCAGGAACATGGGATCAAGTTATGGTCAGCTAGATGTCTCCAACTGAAGCTCGGCCCGGAAGGAACGAAATCTGTATAAACTTAGACTGAGTGCTCACTGAATTGCGACCACTTAACAAATACTTTGTTGATCCATTTTTCCTCGAAGGATGGCCGGGACACGGCGTAGCATGGATTCTGTAAGTTGTTGATGTGTTTCCATGGGAATATGACACCATTATCCCTGATGGAATTTCAGAACGAGCCCACAGATGTCGGTGTAAGAGTCATGGACCGGAGAGTACGTTCCACAATATCCCATAGATATTCTGTAGGGGGGAAAATTCATATACCGCAGCTCCGTAGAATGTTCATCAAGCCAAACAAGTATAGTCCTGGATCGGTGGCACCGTGCATTGTGATACTGGAAAATGATGTCTCCATGTGAGTAGAGGTGTTGCATTGTGGGGTGTACATGATCTGCCATAACACCTGGTGAAGATACACAACGAATGTCACACTGTAGTCCATGCAGGGCTGGATTAACCCATCTGAAGGCCCGGGGCTAGAAAAAATTTGTGTCCCCTCCTGACTTTACCTAATGCATTTCTGTGAAAATACAGTAGAAAAGTTAAGAGAATATGTTTCATATTTTTAGTCATATTTTATTTCATGATGACATGAAATATATCTTGATGATTCTTTTTAAGATAGCCAGTTAAGATTTCAATCAGAGTGGAGGCCCCTGTCCACCTGGAGGCCCGGGGCTATAACCCCCTAAGCCCCCTTAATCCGGTCCTGAGTCCATGCACATCAGTGGTTCCAATCCATGTCAACCAAAGCATTTCCAAACCATACGGCCACTCCCACCTGCCCGCACAGTACACACCATGAACAGGAATTCATAGTTTCATGCTGTTCGCGCCACACACGCACGCGCCCGTCCGAGTGGTGTAGCACAAACTGTGATTCATCGAACTAACACACCCTTTTCTAATCATCCACTACCCAATTAGCATGCTTCTGTGTCCAATTGCGACGAAGTCGGCAGTGATGAGTCATGAGAAATGGGTAACGAGTGGGTCATCTGCTGTGAAACTTCATGCGGGGTAGTGTACGACGCATAGTTGCGTGGGATATGGGTGTTGTGTATTCATTATTGTATTGGTCATGTCGAGCATTGATGGTTTGTTTGGCTGTCACGAGCCGTTTGGTGACACCCCGCGGTGTGACCTTCTGTACGCCCCTGTGGTTCTGTCTCTTGGGGGTCGTTAGGGGCTGTCCACATATTACGTAATGCTATTTTTAACCAATTTTTACCCCCTCCTCCCCTTGTCACACTTTGTAACGCAAGGCCGAACCATTCCCCCTTTTGTTTCGTAACACTTTTTATTTTCGGTTTTTCACCAATTTTGCTTATTTCGGGGGTTATTACAATAAAATAAAAACTATTTTTAATGGTATAACTTTCTATTACAAAATGTTTCTATTCTGAATACATTTCTAGTATTTTTCCGCCAATAAATCAAAGTATTAAAAAATGGTAGTACCGTAATAATATTTTAACCCCCATAAGATTGTTTAATTAACCAGTCTTAATTCTTCGAAATTGCATACTGTCGTTTTCCTAAGATCGACCCGTCTTTTAACTTAAACTAGAAATACAACTCATTGAACAAAGCTACGTTTGTTTGTTTATGTTTTAAAATAATAACTGCATAACAGTTTCGGCAACTAACAACATACGAGGGTCACTACGAAAGTTTTGAGATACGCATTGTTGTGGCACAGTATTTGAATTCCAACAATTGCGTTCGGTAGTGGTATCCAGAGCGAAGAAGCGAAGCAAGTTTCAACTCGCCTCGCTTATCGGCGTGGCCGTATCGCCTTCACTTGTTTGCAGTGTTGCCAATTTGGGGGAAAAGTCGCTAAATCTAGGGGATTCGCATTCCAGGATAGCGACAAAAAATAATTTTTCCGATTAGCGACTTTTTTGGTAATTTTGGAATGACGATTTGTCGACTTATTTACAAATCTAGGGACTTTTGTACTGCGAACGACTTATCATAAAATAAGTACTACTAGCTCGAATCAGTTCAGATATATATGTTCATTTTCCTTTTGCTTATTTGAATCGGTACAAATGTTGACGAGCTGGGAAAGTACATAACATTTATCTCTATATTCCCGCTTTGATTGCTGTTATCTCTTACCTTCTCACGACGGGGACCAACTCCAGCTTACAGAGCTTCCGTTTAGAGGCACAAATAATTCATTAACGATAGCAAACAGAATATCTGTAAAAGCGTGAGTAGAAGTGAAGTAAGATTTTTCCTAGACCTTGAATTTTGTTCGTTTTTCTAAACTCATTTTTGATTTCGTTGAAGCAAAATTGATCATAAAGTTATATATATATATATATATATATATATATATATATATATATATATATATATATATATATATATATATATATAAAGTGAAATTATTGTTAGTTATATATGAGCAGGGTCGGATCTAGGATTTTCTGAGGGGAAGTGCACCAATAACTACCAATACATTTGAATTCAGTTGGAATTTTTTAAATGCCTTTAGCATCTGTAGTGTGAGTGAGGAAATGTCCTGGAAATGCTAAGTGTCTATTCTCGGTAAATCCTTTTCTTTCAACTTTCAGAAAATTGACATAAACTATCGATTTTGCAAAACTTCCTTGTTTTAAGACCAAACGGAAACATGACAGGAAGAATTTTCGGAAAGTGTTGCTATTTTCAGTGCTACCTTCTCCCTTTAGGTAGTGTATATTTATACCGAAGGGGGTATGCACGTGCACCTTTGCATCCTCCTAAATCCGGCCCTGATTTCAGTCTTTCATATACGTTCTTTTAGCGTATATAGTACTATGGCTTGAATTGATCACATATCTTACACACACACACACACACATATATATATATATATATATGAAAAAGGCAAACTCCACAAAAATTTTTTAGCGACTTTTCACCCAAAATTGGAGTCATTTCATCTCCTATTTAGCGACTTTTTGTATCAACTTGTTGGCACACTGCTTGTTTGTTGATGTGAGCAGTATTCGGTTGTTTAGAATGGAGCTCGAAAGGGAACATTTTCGGGCAATGATCCTTTACGATTTCAAAAGTGGTTTGAACGAGAGACAAAGCCTTGACCGTTTGCATGGGGATTTGGGGGCCCTGCTCCTTCCCGTGCTACATTTTTTCGGTGGTTTGGTATATTCAGAAGAGGCCGGACATCGCTTAAAGATGAAGAGAGAGCTGGACGTCCGGCAACAGCTGCAGTGTTGCCAACAAGTTGATACAAAAAGTCGATAATTGGAGATGAAATGACTCCAATTTTGGGTGAAAAGCCGCTAAAAAAAATTCGTGGAATTTTGCCTCTTTCATATACAGTATATATATATATATATATATATATATATATATATATATATATATATATATATATGTATGTATATTGTGTGTGTGTGTGTGTAAGATACGTGATCAATTCAAGCCATAGTAAGGGAAAGTGGGGGAATACCACACACCCTATTTTCTCAGTTGTAATGCTTTGAAACTGATTCAGATTAGTGCTACTATCTAGTTTAGACTATGAAAAACATATTGCATGAGCGAGGCGCCAGTTGCTGCTAGGAGTGGTTCATGGCATGGCGAAATGTTGTTTTGCTGTAATTTCTTCTAATTTACTTCGTTTGCAGACGGGTTGCGCGCGCACTTTACAGCTCGCTGTTGTAACTCTCCCTGGTCATGTGCCACCTCCTTCCCCTCCTGTTGCAGGAGTAAGCAGACGACAGCCGTTTACCTAGCCACAGCTCAAAGCCTGCGTTCTGCCGTAACCAATCTTCAACAAGCGCGCGAAACGTGAAACCTTGACAGTGAATGAGCAAGGCAAATGTAAATGTGGCAAGTGCGTAGGTTGCTAGTTGGCTGTTGCTCTCTCTCCACCCACTTTTTGTTGCGCACGCAACCCGCCTATATTTTTGGCGTTTGCTTTAGTTGATTTTTATATTGTGTATACAGTGTTTTAGCGTAGTGTGTTAGTAATAAGTTCATGCTAAATCTTTTTATATGAAACGATGTGAAACTTCTGAAGGTTCAATTTTTCTTTCTCGGCTTGGAATGGGGTAATTGCACGCATGTCGTCCATTGTGTGTGGTATTGCCCCTTCACGAAGCAGTTATCAAAAAAGTTTATGCAGCGTTTCTTTTCCTTTTTTATGTATATTGCAGATGCCATGACACTATATTAGGCAAAGAAGTGCAATTCGACATTGGAACAGCTACCAAACGCCATAGGAGAATCAATGGCGGAAGAAAAATTAGAGAAGTAGCAAATGATTTTGGGATACATGAGGCTACATTAAGAACAAAAATGAAAGTTGGGACTGTCTGTTCTAAGAAAATAGGAAGAAAAGCTGTATTGAGCTCTACACAAAAAACGGAACTTGCTGGTCACGCTTATATTTAGCCAAGTTGTTTTACAGAATGTCTCCAATTGAACTACGCAGAATAGCTTATGAATACGCAGAAGCTAATAATATCAAACACAATTTGAATAAAGAAAGCCGACTTGCTGGGAATGATTGGTTGGAATTGTTTTATAAAGAAAAATTCCACGATAAGGTGAAGGGAATCTGAAGCAATTAGTATTTACAGGGTCGACGAATTCAATGAAGAAAAGGTGAAAGGGTATTTCAAGAACCTGGCAGAAGTTACCGAAAAATATCATTTTTGCGAAGATTAAATCTTTAACGTTGACAAAACAGGTATATTCACAATATAGACACCAGGGCGTATTTTGGATCCAAAGGGAGTGAAATAGCTCGGAGCACTATCATGGGAAAGGGGCAAAACCGTTACAAAGCTGCCAGGTCTTACATAAACCCTATGTTTATCTACCCAAGAAAATGCATGTCACCTCAGCGGCAGAAGGAAGAATCTACTGGATCTATATATTCGTGGGTGGAGCAATGAATCTAGTGGCTGCAACATTTTGCTCTTATTGCGAAACCGATAACAAATGATCCAGTCCTACTTATTTTGGATCACACGAGCCATATTTCATTAGAAATTTACAATTTTTGTAAGGAGAAAGGAATTGTTATGGTTACAATACCACCACATACGTCATATAAACTTCAGCCGCTAGACCTCAACTTTTTTGGTCCCCCACAAAACATATTTCAACCAAGAATGCACACTGTTTGCGAAGCGCTACGTTTATGAAAAATTTATCCATATGACTTAGCCGATATCTTTAATAGAGCTTATCTGAAAGCAGCAAATATGGACAAAGCTGTTAATGGTTTTAAACAAGCGGGTATTTGTCCTTTGGAGCTGGACACTTTTAGAAAAGAAGATTTTGAAGCTGCTCAGCAATTCCAGGCCGTAGAACTCTAAGATGAAAGAGAGATTTCTGAAGAGGTGAATTTCCAATTGCTTTCCGATGCTCAAACTATTGTAGGCCTACGCCAAAATGAACAACCATCTTCGACGAAAATAGGGCTAAATCAAGAAGAACATCAACTATCCGGAACATCATCACAGCAGTTACCATTGCTTGTCCAACCGTCTTCTTTACAAAATGAGGCTGTGAAAGTCTCACAGATTTCTCCTATCTCCAGGTCTGCCAAGTCAACTTCTCGAAATAACAAAACGCGTTCAGAAATCTTAACTTCTACTCCAACCAAACGAATATTGGAAGATACTGAATTCAGAAAGAGCACTAAGCGAAGAAAGCACCAAGAAAGCAAAGTTGAGAAGAAAACTCGAAAATTCGATGTTGGTGGAAAACGCGACGACAACCTGAGGAAACAAACTAGAAGTTGACCTAAACGTACAGTCAACAAAAGACTGAAGTATTTGGAAAGTGATTCTGATGCTTCACGTTAAGGAATTTGCGCTAGTAATTAGTGCGTGTCAATACCCGATGAAATGCGTGTGATTACCCGATGTGGTGGGGAATATCACGCGTTTCTCGTTTTCCACAAAATTTATCTTTACAGAACCAATGAAAATCAAGGAGCACTACCAACAACCGAATATGAAACTAGAATGATTAAGTTACAACATACATTTTCCTCATGTTAATTTGTTTGATTTGTAGTGAGATATTGAAAAATGTACCTTAAGTGCGTGGTATTCTCCCACCTTCCCCTACTATCTACGTATATGAAAGATCCAAAGGCTCGTATATAACTAACAATAATTTCATTTTTATATATTTTTAACTTTATGATCAATTTTGCTTCAGCGAAATCAAAAATGAATTTAGAAAAACGAGCAAAATTAAAGGTCTAAAAAAATCTTGGTCTAAAAGGTCTACTTGTGAGCGTGTGGCACCCCTCATTCCCATTCCATTTTAAATTTCCCAGTTACTTTTGGCTGAATTGGAATAAGGCTTCATGCACTGTACGTTGGCGCAAACTGTGTTATGGTTTTATCTTTTTCTATGAGTTGGCAGTCCTGTGAGTGGTGACTTGTACTTCCTGTTCACCGAACAAAAGGGATGCAATGTGGTCGTGATCGTGAAATATTTTTACTGTTTTTAATATTTTAATTATTTCATCTTAATGGTGAACTCATTTAACGCCTTTCGATATGTATATCTCTCATGAAGGATATTTATTATGGATATTTCTAAAATATTTTCTTTGTCATGACTAGCGCAAACTGACTGACGCTGAGTAGAAAAACGCGCGAAGGGGTGCTTGGTGATGGTGGCTGTATAAACTGTCCTGCAGATGATGCGTCCATCGAAAAATCTAAGATTTCCACAACCATCATCGAAAATATTGTGAATTTAGTCATGTGAAAACAAAGTAATACCAAAATAAGTGTTTAAACGTAGAATTTTCACAAAACCAATGAACGTATGCCAAAACATCGCCTAATATCCAAAACAATGAAAACCCACGATTTGTAAGCAAGGAATCCATGCAGGTAAATGGTTGATTATGTTCACAGTTGAGAAGCAAGAACCAAAAGGGAGCCTAAATCATGACCATTAGTCGGACAACAAGTATCAATGAGAAATTTCATTACTGGGAATAACTACATGACTCCCCCCCCCCCCAAATTCATCGATTTACAGTGCAGTAAAGTGTGATGCGAATAAATAGCGTGTGTTGAATGTTAGTGCATCGTGTAATATAAATTCTAGCCGGCATCTACAGTGCGTTATTTTCTTCAAAGAAAGAAAGAAATCAATCATTCATTATTACTTTTTCGTAAAGAAATTCTAAATGAGTATAAAATATAAGCTTATAACGTGTTAGTACATGAAGAGTAAATTTCTCAATAAAATGTAGTAATGTTGTACACGTAAGTATCATACATAACCTGTGTTAATTGAATAAAAGTTACATATTGTATATGTTTTGTTTGCAATTATCTTTACTGCATTTACTACACGAATCACTACTGAAATGGTGGATATTATATTTAACTACTTGTGGTTATTCTGTTGATGTCAGCAGGCGTGGCGAGCACGTTGGGTACCCGCAGTCGCAACTTCAGTTGAAAGTTACATTGGTTCGAGATCCGACTTGGAGGTTTGCGCATTCTTCATTTTAGTATCGTCAGCTGTATAGCGAGTGTTCTCCTCCCACCAACTACTAGTATTCACCATAGGTAAGGCGTACCGAACAAGATTCGAACCCAGAAAGTTATGAGAATTGGTTATCTCGAATGGGAACAGGTAAGGATCAGACCCTTCCGGTCATAAAAATGGCTAGCCCGAACAGGAACCAAACCCTTCATGTTATAAAAATGGCGACCGAACAGGGACAGAACTCCTGCACCGTAAAGCCAAAGTAGTGATACATGCTTAGAAACATAAGAGTAAAAGGTAAGTTTATGACTCGTGTTTAAAATGGATGAAAGTAATGTTAAGCTATTGCTAGACGCAATTAAAGCGAACGAAAACGAAATGCAAGTTTTACTTAAAGCAAATAAAGAGGAACTCATTGAACAAACTAATATGGCACATGAGTCCTTAGAAACCAAAATAGGAAAAGTCGGTAAACAAGGTAAAGTATGGGAATCGTTAGAAAGTAAAATAAATTATTTTGGTAAATCTTTGGAAAGTAAATTTGTAGAAATTAGTAAAACAACAAAAGAGCACATTAACAATAAACTCCAGGTACAAGTATGTAACTGTACCAAAATTTTGCTTAAAATATTTTTCGTATAAACGCAAATTCTGCGTTAGTGCATTATGTGACGTTCATTTGAATTTGTACACTTTGTGTGGTATATGTTTCTCATTGATCGTGCTGCCGCCTGGCGGTGCTAAAAAACAGGGTAGAAGAAGAGGAAAAGAAAAGAAATGAGAGGCAATAGTTAGTTTTTCGATGTAAATGTGTGTGTGCAAAGAATGACTCGACAAAAATTCTAGAACAAAGTCGAGCCTAGAACCCAATGTATTTTGAAAAATTATAGATATTAAAATACTTTTTTAAGAAACATCGATATTCGCAAAACCGCGTAAACAATCAGTAAAAATAGTGTTGTTGATGTGGATGTTTTGGTGATTTTTACGTAAGTCGTTGTCAAAATAAATCAGCCCCAAGTAATATTTTATAACGTCAGGGGGGCGTGATCGAGATTATGAATAAATCAAAGAACTTCGCAAGTTGCACTTGAAGGTAATGGACTCATGATTACCGACTAAAGTGAAAATGTCTGGATAACATATTTTCTCCAACAGTAGCTGCAACATAATGCTGTCATTACGTCAGCCAGGAAAGACTATTACATAAACTCTTAATTTTGGAAGAAAGGACAATTTCTGCAAAAAAATTATTTCGAATTCGTAGTGTATCTACCAAAATATGATTACAGTAACAGGCGCCACGACGAACTAGAACTGTTCTTGCGAACGATTTCAAAACTTTTCTACGAACTTGCTACGTAATTGGGGCAATATAACTAAAATTATCAATGTGTTACAGGTATGTTTAACTATTGAATAAATGGCACTCTAATGTTTAGATGTTTGTTTTCTCTTTTCTAGATCGCATGACAAAGTAAGATTATGGTTGTTATGTCACTTGTAAGCTATCTATAAAAGTGGGTGATGTTCTCATCTATTTTTCATGACACACCTTAGGTCTTCGCCCAGGTGATTCCGTCCGAATCTGGACCATTACGGTGAGGTGTATCGCGCCTTCCTTGAACGATTGTTGTGGGGACGAACTTTCTGAACCCACAAATAAAATAATGCAAAGCTATATTATTTGAAGGGGAAGAGTAGAGAATTCTCTGCGGTGGCCGGTTAAGGATGGTGTGTACCGGGCAGCGCTATGCTGTACCGTAATAGAATGGCTCTGCCGAACAGGGACAAACAAGAATCGAACCCAGGATCGTAATAGAATGGCTAAGCCCTTCACAGGGACAAAAATCCCAATCGGGAAGGTACACGGATCGAGCCCGGATACCGTAATAGAATGGTGCCCGAACAGGGACTAAAATCTCAATCAAAAAGGTACACGGATCGAGCCCGGATACCGTAATAGAATGGCGTTCCCTCTCAGGGACGGATCAATTAATAATAATTCACGTTATTATTAATTGATTCGTAACGGATGTAGCATCCGGGAAAAGATCTAGGTGTAATATTCGACAGGTTTCATTTCTCATGATATGCTATATGCGCTAACTTGAAGATATTATTGGTGTTTATTGTGTTTGTATATTTGTAACTTGTAGTCATGGCAGAAAGTGAAAATTTAAGTTTGCAAACTTTGCTTGAAGCTATTAATGATACTAAGCGACAACTCAATGATGTCATTAACGAGTCAAAAACTGAAACCCAAGCTCAGATAGAAAAATTTTCTAACGACCTTACAGGTAAATTAGAAACGTTAGAACGTAGGATGGATGGGCAAATTCAGACGTTGTCAATTGAGTTAGTACAAATGAGAAGTGAAATAGACAGGGTTAGTCGTACTTGTGCGGATAACTTTGAAAAACTGTCAGCACAGTTTCAAGAGAAATTAAATGTACAAGAAACGAAAGTTGATGAGGTTAAGCTTGCCGTGAAAAACAACGAAAACAAAATACGTTTAATTAATACTAAAGCTAATCTGTTAGAAGGTCAAGTTAGGGACACCGACGAACGTACTATAGTGATTGGAAATAAAGTCAGGGATTTAAGTTCCGATGTCGATTTAGTTAATGATAAAGTTGAGCGAGCGCAGGAAAAAGTTGGAGAACACGAAAGTAGAATCATGAAATTAGATCGAAATGTTCGTGAAATCTATGAAGTTAGTATTGCTACCCGTGAAATAGCTCATCATACCCAAACAATGATAGATGATGTAAAGGGTGATGTAGAAAGTAAGTTCAATATAGTAAATCAAGAGGTCAGGAACTTGCGTGTAAGCATGATTGAAAGCCAAATTAGGTCATCAACGTTTGTGGAAAATGTAAAACCCGAGGTGGAAATTAAAGAAAAAAAGTTGATACCAGTGTACATAAAAACACCAACCCTTTCCTTGATTACGATTTTAGTTCTGTGTTGAGTGAAAATGATTCTTCGGATTCTCACAGTGATAATAGCTTTGTTAGGGTAAAAACAATCAAACGGAGGAAAAAGCGAGAAAGAAAAGTAGCTATAAAGTTACGAAATTTAGAATCTTTCGAGAAATTCTCTGATCACGAAAATGAATTGACTGCCACTGCATTTTTACGTAAGTTTGAAGATCAAGCTTCGCTTATGTCAATTAATAGTAGTCAATATTTAGACATTATCAAATTTTTGTTGACTGGTTCTGAGCAAAATTGGTACATAAACAATTGTGGTTTCTTCACTTCTTACGATCGTTTTGCCGAATTGTTCAAATTAGAGTTTGAGAACGAACAGATTCGTGCTAGTAAATTAATGGTATTGCAATACAAACCATATGATGTAAAAGTCGACGGAAGTGTGTACAATTTCGTGTCATATAGATGTAATAAGATTCAAGAAATTAATCCCGACATAAAAGAATAGTTAGCTATCAGTATGATTCTCAATTTGATTCCACCTTACTACCGACGTCAGTTAACAACTTTGTCTACTATGAATTTGTCTTCTGTATTGTCCGTTATACAAAGATTAGAAGCAATTCCCAGGTCTGATAACCGTAACAAGAGCAACAATCATAGGTTTCTGAAAGTCAATCAGGTACATTCGAACGAAAATTCAAACAACAGAGGTAATCGGAAAAGAAAAAATTCCTTTCGTAGAAACAAAAAGAAAAAATGGAATAATAATAGTAGTTCTGATAGGCATGGAGAAAGTGTGTGTTTTTGTAATCATGGTTCAAATGTAGATAATAACATTGCTAACGTAAACCAAAGTGAAGCCACTAGTGGTGTGACTAATAGACCAGCGAATGGTAATTCTCAAACGAGGAATTCACCTCAGACCGGTTACAGTAATAGAAATTTTGTAAACCCTTCGAATTTTGGTAATCCTACTGGGTTTAGGCCACCGAGACCGAACTTCATTAATGTCACTGCAGGCAATTTTGGGTTTCAAAATAGATTTCCTCCCCCAAACTAGAAACACCCTGCCTGAAGAGTGCTCATAGCAGGGAATTAATTCAAACGTGTAGTAATGAGTTAAATAATGCACTCCTTCCAAATAGTCAGACTGTTTTTGTAAAGCTTGATAAAAATTTTTGTAAAACTAATGTAAACTTATGTGCCACTGCTGAAATTCTTGTCAAAATCATGAATAAAAATCTGTATGCTCTGTGTGATTCAGGTGCTTCGGCTAGTTTGTTAAATTATAATACATGGAAGAAAATATCTAATATAGTGTCAAACGCTGTATTACAACCCGCTCCTCAAATTGTTCTAGTAGATTATAGAGGTTACCCTCTGTGTAGAAATTGGACTTGTAACTTGTGATGTTAGATTCATTGTTGTCAGTGACCTTAATTGTAATTGTCTGCTAGGCAGAGATTTCTTATCGCTAGCTAATGCGAAATTAGACTTTGGCGAGAAATCTGTTACTGTAGGTTACGACCCTAACATTTGTAAGGTACCAATGAAAGAGTATGAGAACGGATTTGGTAGTGACCCCCTTTTGAATAATGAAAATAAAGGTAAAGTAAAAATACTTACTAGGGAGAGTGTTAATAAGGTTGGTTTTCATTTTAAAAATGCGAATTGTGTTGACACTGATTCTGCTATTGAAAGCGAGAACGAAGATGTAGTCGAACCTGTGCTAGAGTGTCCGATAATTCAGAATTTAGAAATTCATAAGAAACAGCTGACGCAGGAATGGATGGATAGTTTGTTAGAAAACAGTAAAGCATTTGAATATGTAGAAAGGTATACTATCAATAATGATTTAAATGTAGAGCAAATAAAACAAGCACGTTTGAACGAAGCTGCTGAAGTAAATTTTTTGTATCATTTTTATGGGGAACAAATTCATAAATTGGATGAGGAAATTCAAAAGTCTCAAATAATGTAAAAGTAAATCGGGATGTTTGTAATTCAAGTAAAATTACTCGTAATACCCAAAATCACTTTCCTTCTGTTACTGAAATTAGAACAAAACTTCTTGAAATTGAAAATTTATCTAATGTTCAAAAACAGCAACTATATGATTTGTTATTGAAACATAGATTGGTTTTTAGCGATTTGCCAGGTAAATGTAATAAATTTGAATACACTATCAAAGTTGAAACTGACCAACCGATTGTAAAACGTCAGTACCCATTACCCTTTAAGTAAAAAAAAATATTGAACAACAAATAACTGAATGGCTACAACGTGGCGTGGTGGAAGAGTATATCTCCGTGCATTGCCATCCTTTGTTATGTGTAGCTAAGAAAAATACTAGTAAACTTCGTACTGTTGTAGATTTAACTCAATTGAATAAATTTGTGAAATTAAAGCAGTTGAAAGTCAATAAGATCAATGATCTTCTCATCAAATTTCAAGGAATTCAATTCGTTTCTTGTTTAGATTTTGTTGGAAGTTATTTACAAGTATGTTTAAGTAAAGAAAGTAAACAATACACAGCTTTTTGTTGGAACGGTAAAATGTATCAGTATACTCGAGTTCCGTTTGGTTATATAAACGGAGGAGCTGCTTTTATGTTGTGTTTGCAAACTGTCCTTGGGGCAGGTTTATATGAAAAGGTAGTCTCGTACATTGATGATGTCTCAGTAATTTCTATGACTTTTGAAGAACAGTTACAATTTTTGGATCAAATATTTCAGAAAGTTTATGAGGCTGGCATGACTTTAAATCTACAAAAGTGTACTTTTTGTAACACGAAATTTAGTTTTTTAGGGTTTGACATTAGTCCGCAAGGCATTACAAAAAATCCTTCTTATGTACAGTGTATCAAAGATCTTCCAAGACCTAGAAATTTGAAAGAATTACAAAGAGTTTTAGGTTTGTTCCAGTGGTGTGCCAAATTTGTTGAAAGTTTCGCTCAAAAATCTGAACCTTTGTTTGGCTTGCTAAAGAAAAATAAAAAATGGATCTGGGATCAATCTTGTGAAAATAGTTTCAATCAATTGAAAAATGATTTAGTTCAAGAGGTGATGCTTGCACATCCTTTGTTAGATCATGATTTTTGTTTAATTACAGACTGTAGTTCAGTTGCTTTGGGAAACATTCTTTTTCAAGAAGTAGACGGTAAGAAACATATTTTATAGTAGAACGTTAAAACCTGCAAAAAAGTATTACACCGTGACTGAACGTGAATGTCTTTCAATTGTAGTGGCGCTTAAGCGTTGGTCTCAATTGTTGTATGGAAGGCATGTAAAAATTTACACGGATCATAATTCATTGGTATATTTGCACAAAATGAGACAGTGGAACTCTAGACTTGCTCGTTGGAGCTTACAAATTCAGGGATTTGATGTACAAATTGTGTATATTAAAGGCCGAGATAATCAAGCTAGCGATGCATTGTCACGTATTATTCTGTTTCCTGAGGTTGAAAAGCACGAAGTTAATAAGTACGAAGTGTTGCCTTCTTGTTTTAAACATTTGTCTGTACAAGATTTAATTAGTAAACAAAAAGAACACCCGGAGTATGAAAATATCATAAAATACTTAGAGAATCCCAATGATCCTTATATTAAGGTTAAGAATCGAAATATTGGTGAATTTTACAAAATTGAAAATGGAATTTTGTTGAATCGCAGTTATCATTTTCCTAATCAATGGAAGATTTGTAGTCCTCCTTCACTTGTGAACGATGTAATTCA
The DNA here is from genome assembly GCF_964235325.1 of Thermobia domestica. Lineage (NCBI taxonomy): Eukaryota > Metazoa > Arthropoda > Insecta > Zygentoma > Lepismatidae > Thermobia > Thermobia domestica. Next base: position 27,955,619 of record NC_137458.1, read on the forward strand.
AAATTATCATGAACAAGGGCATTTTGGTTTCGAAAAGGTTTTAGGTTTTATAAGCGATTGTTGTTATTGGAAATCCATGCGTAGAGATATCAGCAATTATTTGCGTGACTGTGTCGTATGTAAACGTACGAAAGTTAAAACTTCACCACCAGCTAGACCTTTACAAACTGTAGCTGTAAAGAATGTAAGAGACATGGTCTCGATTGATTTGTTAAAACCTTATCCACCTTCTCATACTGGGAATAAATTTGCATTGTCAATTTTGGATGTATTTAGCAGATATTACACAATGTTCCCAATCAGAAATGCAACGACCAAATGTGTTTTAAGATGTTTAGAATATTACTATTTTGTAACCATGGGAATTCCAAAATCCATATTGGTGGACAATGGTGGATGTTTTGTATCGGCAAAATTTAAATCTAAAATGGAAGAGTATGGTATTAAAATTCACTATGTAACTCCTTACCATCCGAAGAGCTCAATTGTAAAACGAATCCATAGGGAGACAAATAGGTTGTTTAAATTATTGTGTAACGAAGAACATACTTCTTGGGAGAGATAGATACCTCAAATTGTCATTTTGTTAAATTATTCTGTATGTAGTAGTTTAGGCGTCAGCCCTGCTAGTCTTCATTTAAATGTAAAAGCAAATTATTCTGTGTTGAAGCATTTTGGCATTGTAACAAACGAAAGCTATGATGAAAATAAACCAGTAAATTGGAAAAATACTCATAATGGCTGACTACCGCAGGAGTGAAAAAGCTAGAAAAAGAAACGAGAAATATAATGCATCCCAAGAAAGAAAATATAAAAGAAAATGATTTGGTATTTTTTTGCAGTCACATTTGAGTTCAGCAGTAGATTCGCAAGTTTTCATGCTTTACAAAGGTCCCCTGTTTTGTAAAAATAAAATTTCAGATAAAGTCTTTGAACTTGTAGATCCTTTAACTGGAGAATCTTGTGGCATACATTCTATTAATCGTATGAGAGTGTGGAGACCCACTCAGAAAACTAGGAACATCTGGTTAGAATTAGCTAAGAAACATATACATGAAAAAGAATTTGATTCTGTAAAAGAAAATAGTGAAAAAACTGATTCTTGTGAACCGGAAACTTTAGTGAATGTGAATTCTTTGAATATACCAAAAGTTAGTTTGTCTGTTTTCAACAAAGTGCGAAAGTAATAAGTTCAATGTTCAGTTGTTGTTGAAAGAGCTATTAAAATGTGACACATATTTGCAATACTTAAACGATAAGCTAGATTATCGGTATCGCACTCTTATATTAGCTTTAAATCATTTGCTGAATCCTAAGCTAAACAGACTTGACTTGTAAAAAAAAGTCACGGACACGATTGTTTTCTAAATGCTAATATCTATGAAACTGTTGTTCATAAGTATTCATATGTAAAGGAAATATGAGTTAAAAACTCTCGTTTACGTGAATTATCGTATTGTCTTGTTGACGCTTTGCAATAAGTTATCAAGACTAACTGTAAGATCTTAAACCACCAATTGTACGAGGTGAGTTGTTTAGCGTTCATGTATTATTACAAATGTAAACGATGATAAGCTCTGATTTTATCAGAGTGAGAGTAAGTTTTTGTGTGTCAGTGGAATACTGTAACACGAGTATTGAGTTATGATTGGCAACTACCCCCCTCTTCATTTATTTTTAACCTTTGGTTTCATTTTTCTATGTTGTTTTATATTCCTACCTCACTAGAAGGTCTTGTTGCCATTCTAAAAAGGGTGGGATGAAACTATAAATGTAATGGGGAAAGGAGACTTAAAAATTTAAGTGGATAGGCGCTTATTAGCGTAAAAGTGTGGCAGACTTACTTCTATCCGGCCTCACTCTTATTGTAACAGTGCAAAAGAGTGGTAATAAATTTATTTCATGTAGTTATTATATTTAAATGATGTGTAATTCTTGTATTTGTGAATAACAATTTTGTTTTCGTAACTTCTTTGTCAGAATAGCGTGAGAAGCGCAGGTATGCTTCGTCATTTATGCAATTTAAGTATAATATGTGTAGAATAAGTTTGTTCATTTCCTTTTGTAGAATATTGATATATATTATTCAAATAATATTTGTTTTATCTATTTGTTGAAAAGTTGAGTAATTCGTAGTGATTATTCGTTCATGTTCTATAGTTTTGCATAATATCGTAAAGTAAGTAATGTGAATATTTTACCTCTAAATAATGCCATGATTTCGTATAATGTTTGTGTTATTTTTAATAATAAGAGCGCATATAGCAATATTGTAATTCAAATATTAAAGGTATATCATGAGAATTATTTGTATATCAATTGTGAGTCATGCACATATAAATGTTTAACTTAGTGACAGTGCCGAATGTTTAAAAAAAAGACTTTGCATATAAAAAGCCCCATAAACTTTTATGTATGCGTATAAATGCCCCACGCGTTTGTCGTTTTAATACGTTAAATGAAACTTTTTCATCTGATGAGGTGTAACCCGACCAAAGTTCTTATAAAATTCCTTATGAACTAGTGTTCATCTTGACTTTGGAACAGTGATGATTATTAAAGTGAAACTACAGTCAGGGTTCTTGAACGTTTACCATTATTCAATGGTGTACGTACATTCCTTTCGACCGCCAATGTAACTGTACCAAAATTTTGCTTAAAATATTTTTCGTATAAACGCAAATTCTGCGTTAGTGCATTATGTGACGTTCATCTGAATTTGTACACTTTGTGCGGTATATGTTTCTCATTGATCGTGCTGCCGCCTGGCGGTGCTAAAAAACAGGGTAGAAGAAGAGGAAAAGGAAAGAAATGAGAGGCAATAGTTAGTTTTTCGATGTAAGTGTGTGTGTGTGCAAAGAATGACTCGACAAAAATTCTAGAACAAAGTCGAGCCTAGAACCCAATGTATTTTGAAAAATTATAGATATTAAGATACTTTTTTAAGAAACATCGATATTCGCAAAACCGCGTAAACAATCAGTAAAAATAGTGTTGTTGATGTGGATGTTTTGGTGATTTTTACGTAAGTCGTTGTCAAAATAAATCAGCCCCAAGTAATATTTTATAACGACAGGGGGGCATGATCGAGATTATGAATAAATCAAAGAACTTCGCAAGTTGCACTTGAAGGTAATGGACTCATGATTACCGACTAAAGTGAAAATGTCGATAACATATTTTCTCCAACAGTAGCTGCAACATAATGCTGTCATTACGTCAGCCAGGAAAGACTATTACATAAACTCTTAATTTTGGAAGAAAGGACAATTTCTACAAAAAGACTATTTCGAATTCGTAGTGTATCTACCAAAATGTGATTACAGTAACAGGCGCCACGACCACTAAAACTGTTCTTGCGAACGATTTCAAAACTTTTCTACGAACTTGCTACGTAATTGGGGCAATATAACTAAAATTATCAATGTGTTACAGGTATGTTTAACTATTAAATAAATGGCACTCTAATGTTTAGATTTGTTTGTTTTCTCTTTTCTAGATCGCATGACAAAGTAAGATTATGGTTGTTATGTCACTTGTAAGCTATCTATAAAAGTGGGTGATGTTCTCATCTATTTTTCATGACACACCTTAGGTCTTCGCCCAGGTGATTCCGTCCGAATCTGGACCATTACGGTGAGGTGTATCGCGCCTTCCTTGAACGATTGTCGTGGGAACGAACTTTCTAAACCCACAAATAAAATAATGCAAAGCTATATTATTTGAGGGAAAAGAGTAGAGAATTCTCTGCGGTGGCCGGTTAAGGATGGTGTGTACCGGGCAGCGCTATGCTGTACCGTAATAGAATGGCTCTGTCGAACAGGGACAAACAAGAATCGAACCCAGGATCGTAATAAAATGGCTAAGCCCTTCACAGGGACAAAAATCCCAATCGGGAAGGTACACGGATCGAGCCCGGATACCGTAATAAGTAGTAGTAAAGAAAGAAATTTGGGGTAAATGTGAAGAAAAGGGGGACCAAGCACTTGAAAAAGTTGAATCAATCGAAGCTCCAATTGAAAAGTTTAGTGCAGATGTAGAACAAGGGTGCCAAAAGGTTGTAAATGAGTCAGTTGTTGCTAGCGCTTGCAATGTTAAAGAAATAAGTAGTCAGCCAGTGTCAAACAAATGTAAAGGTTTAGTTAGCCAACCTGTTACGTCAAGTAGGCCTAATGTTCGTTCGAAGTCTAAACAGCAGGTAGATGTGTTGAACATAAAATATTTGTCATGTTACGGAGGAAAGTGCACTAATAGGTTTTGTGCGTGTAATTGTACTAATGTAGTAATATTAATGAATTGAGGTAAGAAAATGCTCTCTTTACTCATTAGTCATATGTTGCATTTAATGGAGCTAGGATGCGTCCAAAACACGTCACAAATAGATAGGTTAGCATGTATTCCAAGTAATGACATATGTTCGTACTTCGTGAACATTGTTAGGGTTCAGATTGACAATAGGGAAAACAGCGGTAACAGTTCTCACTTGGTAGTGACAAATGTGTATGTTACGAATTTCAAGCGCATAAGTTTTTATTGTTTTCTATGCACCCAAACATGTAATGAATGATGAAATCAGTTCAGGCACTTGTAGCATCAATGAGAATAACGTTAGAGAAATATCATGGCGTAAACAAGTTGAAATGTGTCAAAATAGTTTTGGTAAGTTGGAACATACTTTGAATAAACTTGTCAGGAAGCACAAATATTGGTCATGGCGTAGTAAGTACAAGCACTCCAAGAAACAAAAGTTGTGTAAATTGAAACGAAAAATAAGAAACATGCACAGAATATTGCGATCTTTTGAAAAAATGTCAAAACTTGTCCGTAGGAATGTTAAGAAAACTCAGTGTCAGCGCAAAGGTAACTCCATGGTAGCTAATATTAATGAAAAAAGCAATGTAATCACTCCAGAGAAAGCACAATTAGAAAATGTAAGTCAAAAGTGAAGTAAAAAGTCAAAATCTAGTAAGTCTTGTAAGTTGTTCAAAAAGTCAATGCGAAAGGAAACTATATGCAGGAATTAGTCGTTAAAAATCATAATGATGCACATCACAAAGTTAAAAATCAGGTGAAAAACCCGCGCTGTAGCAAAGCACTGAAAATTCAAAACAAACGCGAGAAAAAGGCAAAAGTTAGGTTAGTCAGACGAACTCGTGCTAGGTGGCCCGAACATTCGGTGACAGTACCTACGCGTCATCACACAGGGAAGATGAAAAACCAGTTTAATCATAAAAATAAATTCAATGTTTCATACAAAATTAGGCAGAAAATTTCCCGCAACAAAATTTTGAAAGTAAATAAGTGCAGTGAACGAAATTACAAAATACGTGAAAATTGCAAGTTAGTGAAGCAATGTGGTAGGTCAAAAGTTAAAATTTCTGCCAATATACAATTTGTTGTTGCTGCTGACAGTGAAAAATCATACGCGTATGGAAAGCCAGTGATTATCAAAGTAAATATTTATTGCAGAAAACACAGGCAATTGCGAAGATACGTTTATTAAATGTTTTGGAACAAAATTCAAAATTCCTGTTGTACTTGAGAAACCAAGAGTAGGAATAGGATAAAAATATGTTTACAAAATCCGGACTATGTACATTTTGGAAATTTGACCGTAGCAATGTTTAAAATTCCTGAATATTACAAAAAAAAGAGAATACATAATATTGATGAATGCAAAATTAAAATTTCCTTTTTGAACCATATGAAAATTAGAAATTAAGAAAATTAGTAAATTGTTAGATCCTTTAACTGGTAAATCAATTGGATCGCATTCAGTAGACCGACTCAAGGTGTGGAAACCTACGAAACAAACTCGTAAGATTTGGTTAGATTTAGCTGTGAAACATAGTTCTGAGAAATACCATGATATTATTTCAAACGAGTTTAAAAATTCAGATTTAGAAAGTAGTGTTGAAACAGTTCTCTGTAATGCATTAACTACAATACCAGTATGTTTGTCCCAAAGTGTTCAATCAAGAAGTAATAACCAACGAATACATAAAATTTTAGAGAAATTGCTAGATGTTGACAAATATTTGAATTTTCTGTATTGTAAAAATCTATGCTCATCTGATGTATTGGAATTTGCGTTGGTAAATCTATAAAATCCTTATGTGGTACTAAATGAGCGAGTTTTAGAAATGTAAAACAAAAAAGTTCTTTCATGATATATGCAGGCATCTGTGATCAGCTATGCGACTTCCAGATGGCCGTTGATGTTTCTTTTCCAAAGTAATGGAAAAACTAGCGAAGATATATCCCAAGTCATTGAGATCAGGTTCCCCCCTATATGTATTGGGTAATGTACTATTTCTGTAACGCTCGAATTAAGCAATTTTGGTAAATCCCGTTCTTTATTATTTTGAATTTTTAACCTTGTGTTCTATAATTCGGCCTCATCTCGGGGTGGTAAAATAAATGAAAACTTTATGTGGGTAGGTTTCTTCGAAATTTAGCCAGGCAGACCTTGTCGAGTGGTCAGAGAGAATCATAACTGAATTATTACGATGTAAAAATTTAGCTGTGGATCTCAAAGGCGCCGATAAATTTTATTAAGTCTCGACAAAAACATATATTATTCAATATTGTGTGAAGTAAAGTTCTTAATACATAACTTGTTTTGAAAAATTATTTACTAACGAGAGAATTCATTTCGTATATTCATGTCACTGTATTATTGCTTTATATTTGAAAATTAACTCGTAAGTTGATATAGTATTGTTTAAATGTTGTATTTTAAATGTCTGAATAATGAAAATATTACATTATTAAAAGTTACTTTGAAAATTAGCCATAAGTAAATACGTAGACGTATAAAAATAGTTATCTTTGCATTTTATATTTTATTCTGTTTAAAATATTGAAAATTTCCTATGTTTAGTATAATAAAAATATTTAGTGTAAGATGTAGTAACACGAGTCAGATACTTACAAAGAAAAGAAAGAGGAAGGTTGAAATTTTATGATTTATGCAATGGTGTTAGAAATATATTGGTTACATGATGTGAATAAACAGAAAATGAAAATATAATAGATAATCAAAATGTTATTCAATTTGCATTAAAATATTGTGTTATGAGCATGTATATATATAATCTTATACAAAAAAGAAGCCCATTTAAAGTGAATAGCCCATAAAATAAAAAGCCCATCTACGTTTGTGTGAAGTGTTAGTGAACCATGATAAGTCAAATACTAACAATAAAAAAAAGAAGAGGAATAATAACCGAAAACATCAATTTTAAGAAGAGGAAAATTCAAGACTCCAGGATTCTGATAATCTTCAAAGAAGATCATCGTACCTTTCGCACGCAATTTGTGAGCGTGTGGCCCCCGTCACTCCCATTCCATTTTAAATTTCCCAGTTACTTTTGGCTGAATTGGAATAAGGCTCCATGGACTGTACGTTGGCGCAAACTGTGTTATGGTTTTATCTTTTTCTATGAGTTGGCAGTCCTGTGAGTGGTGACTTGTACTTCCTGTTCACCGAACAAAAGGGATGCAATGTGGTCGTGATGATATAAAATATAGTACCATAGACTCAGATGTAATCGTGAAATATTTTTACTGTTTTTAATATTTTAATTATTTCATCTTAATGGTGAACTCATTTAACGCCTTTCGATATGTATATCTCTCATGAAGGATATTTATTATGGATATTTCTAAAATATTTTCTTTGTCATGACTAGCGCAAACTGACTGACGCTGAGTAGAAAAACGCGCGAAGGGGTGCTTGGTGATGGTGGCTGTATAAACTGTCCTCCAGATGATGCGTCCATCGAAAAATCTAAGATTTCCACAACCATCATAGAAAATATTGTGAATTTAGTCATGTGAAAACAAAGTAATACCAAAATAAGTGTTTAAACGTAGAATTTTCACAAAACCAATGAACGTATGCTAAAACATCGCCTAATATCCAAAACAATGAAAACCCACGATTTGTAAGCAAGGAATTCATGCAGGTAAATGGTTGATTATGTTCACAGTTGAGAAGCAAGAACCAAAAGGGAGCCTAAATCATGACCATTGGTCGGACAACAAGTATCAATGAGAAATTTCATTACTGGGAATAACTACATGACCCCCCCCCCCAAATTCATCGATTTACAGTGCAGTAAAGTGTGATGCGAATAATTAGCGTGTGTTGAATGTTAGTGCATCGTGTAATATAAATTCTAGCCGGCATCTACAGTGCGTTATTTTCTTCAAAGAAAGAAAGAAATCAATCATTCATTATTACTTTTTCGTAAAGAAATTCTAAATGAGTATAAAATATGGGCTTATAACGTGTTAGTACATGAAGAGTAAATTTCTCAATAAAATGTAGTAATGTTGTACACGTAAGTATCATACATAACCTGTGTTAATTGGATAAATGTTACATATTGTATATGTTTTGTTTGCAATTATCTTTACTGCATTTACTACACGAATCACTACTGAAATGGTGGATATTATATTTAACTACTTGTGGTTATTCTGTTGATGTCCGCAGGCGTGGCGAGGACGATGGGTACCCGCAGTCGCAACCTCAGTTGAAAGTTACATTGGTTCGAGATCCGACTTGGAGGTTTGCGCATTCTTCATTTTAGTATCGTCAGCTGTATAGCGAGTGTTCTCCTCCCACCAACTACTAGTATTCACCATAGGTAAGGCGTACCGAACAAGATTCGAACCCAGAAAGGTTATGAGAATTGGTTATCTCGAATGGGAACAGGTAAGGATCAGACCCTTCCGGTCATAAAAATGGCTAGCCCGAACAGGAACCAAACCCTTCATGTTATATACTCACACTTCTACAGATAATCTGTTTGCTATCGGTAATGTATTATTTGTGCTTCTAAACAGAAGCTCTGTAAACTAAAGGACATTAAAAGCTGGAGTTCGTCCCCGTTAGAAGGTAAGAAATAACAACAATCAAAGCGGGAATATAGATATAAATATTACGTACTTTCCCAGCTCGTCAACATCTGCACTGATTCAAATAAACAAAAGACCTGTTTATCTGAACTGGTTCGAGTTAATAGTACTTATTTTAGGACAAGTTGTTCGCAGTGCAAAAGTCGATAGATTTGTAAATAAGTCGCCAAATCGTCATTCCAAAATCACCAAAAAAGTTGCTAACCAGAAAAATTATTTTTTGTCGCTATAATGGAAGGCGAATCCCCTAGATTTAGCGACTTTTCTCCCAAATTGGCAACACTGAACAGTTTTGTCAGATGAAAACATTGCCGCTGTGGAACAAATTATTCGAGAAAATCCTCCAACAACTTTCAGGGACATTGAATCTACAGTGAACATTGGATTCTACAGTAACATTGGAATTTACAGTAACAAACATTCTTCATGATCATCTTCGGCTTAGGAAGGTTTCATCTCGTTGGGTGCCTCACACTTGGACTGAACAGCAGAAGCGCATGCGTGTGCAATGGTGTGAAGAAATGCTTGCAAGATTTGATGGAGGCAATTCTCGACGCGTCTCTGACATTGTTACTGGTGATGAGATTTGGATCTATCAATTTGACCCTGAAAATAAATGCCAGTCTACAGTTTGGATCTTTCCAGACGAAAATCCACCCACGAAAGTGAAGCGACCGCGAAGTGTGGTGAAGAAGATGGTCGCAACTTTCTTCTCCAAATCTGGCCATGTTGCAACTGTTCCACTTGAAGAACAAAGGACTGTTACTGCTCAGTGGTACATCACTGTTTGCCTAACAAAAGTGTTCCAGAAGCTTCGGGAACGGCGTCCAAGAACTGGATTGCGTGGGACCTGCTTCATCATGACAATGCGTCCGTACACACGGCCAACATCACAATTCAGTTTTTAGAATCTACGAAGGTCAAACTTACGGTTCATCCGCCGTATAGCCCTGACTTGGCCCCTTGTGATTTTTCTTCTGTTCCCCAGGATCAAAGATCACATGCGTGGGAAGAGATTTTGCAGCCCTGAGTGGCTGCAGTGGCTTACGAGAATGAACTTTCAACACTTGAAGAAAAAGACTGTCAACACTGCTTCCAAAAGTGGTTTTCGAGGATGCAAAAGTGTGTACAGTGTAATGGTGAATACATGAGAAAATGTAAGTGTTAAGTTGATTTTAAATATGTAAGTTATTTCACATCTCAAAACTTTCGTAGTGACCCTCGTATTAGCTTCATCAGACACTATGAAGCCAATATGTTCAATTAGCGAAACTGTTACACAGTTATTATTTTAACATTTTTTTTAAAACGTTGCTTTGCTCAGTGAGTTTTATTTCTAGTTATTGAATATAGCAAAACTAATATGTATCAGTTAATTATTGGATTCCATCCTTTAAAATCATCGATTAGCAAGGAGGAAATACTGCCGGAAGCTGCAGATGAAACATAATCTAAAAACTGACATTTACCTCTTTTTCCGGGTTCCAGGATGCTTCGTGTGTTTGAAGTTCGCCGGTGTCGACGATACAAAGTTCTCTTTCTCGTCGACAGCAGATTCGAAATGGCTGCCCTGCACACGTGAACGAACAGGGATATCTCGTTCGTGAACAAGCTTTCGAGCATCGTCTTTGGAGTTCAGTTTACTCCTTTTCAAATTATTCTTGAACTAAATTAGCTCCAGAATGCAAATAAACTCGATTTCTTCATAAATATTCAAATCCAAAAATCAAAAAATTCAGTGCTAGATGTATATCCATCTAATTAGGTTTTAAATATCTTATTTTGCTCTACAAATTATGGATCTTTCCATCGCGGAAAATATTATTTTACGAAAAAGAGCTTCTGTTTGATGACATACGAATGCCCCTAGAAGAATAGAATGAGTAATGATTCAAATCAAAAGTTTTATACAATATTCTCAGAAATAGTGATACGAGTGGGAACGCAAGGGCATTTTCAAAGCGGTGGTTACGTTCGCTAAGAACTAACTCCAGAAAAGCACGTGCGGTAAATGCGATACGCCAAAAAACGGATTTTTATTGTATTGTGATGCATGCAGGATTTGTGATCAGTCATACTGGTGTCTAGTAGCGTCTTCGAATCCATTCTGCATGCAGGGGCGGATCCAGGACGGACTTCTGGGGAAGCGGTGGATGCAATACTGTTACTTAGAGCTACTTTTAAGAGCTCTGGAATGGGTTTTATTTATATATAAAATAAGAAAGTTTCCTCTTCTGGGGGGCGAGCAGGCCCGTATCCACGGGGGGGCAAGAGGGGGCTGGCCCCCCCCTAAACTTTGGCTGGCCCCCGTAAAATTTCACGGTAGGCTTGCAAATGAACTATAATATGGTCATGAAGTATAATATGATTGGGTCGGGCCCCCCCTAAATTTTTCGGCTGGCTACGGACCTGGGGGCGAGGCGATTCCCCCCCTGGATTCGCCCCTGAATGCATGATTCAATTTATATAGGATATATGTTTGCAATTTGCGAAAACAATAGAAGTCTTTATTATTTACTTATTTATAAGAAAGAAAATAATTGAATAAAATTATTTGTTTGAAAGATTGCATATAAACCTGAGAGTAAAAATAAAACTTACAGCAAAGGTGGCTCAGTGGTAGAGCGTTCACCTCTGGTGCTTAGGGTCCCGAGTTCGATCCCAGCCCCCGCCAAGGGAACCTCGTGGTGTGCGTGGGTTTTCTCGGGGTTCTCCCGTTTCCTCCCACTTTCTTTATTCCACCATTTCATTCATTACTCATCATCACCGTCTCCTTTAGCCTAACCGGCATAACCGTGAGACGTAAAACTCATACTTTTAACTCATACATTAAAAGATTTCATTTCATTTTTTCTTTGTCGGTTTTGTTAGAAGGACTCGATTATTGAATTCCTAGTTCAATGAATCGACAGTTGGATAATGAAATATAGAACGCGTAGATTGACGTCAGATAAGGTGAGCTTTAGGAATATGGATAAAGAAACAATCTCGTAATTTATTCATTAAGAAATACATACAAGAAAAAAGTCAACACAAAATAGAAATTATTTTATGTCTAAATGTGTAAACGAACTGTAAGTTGCGCTGACCAATATATATCACATGTCCAATACTTGTTAGTGTCATTATCATTATTATTTCACACCATTCATCGTGCTGGACACGAATCTTCACACTAGTATCTATATATGCAATGGTGGCAGGGGCGTCATTTCAGACTTCGCTTGAGGGGGAGGGGGAAAAGAGCGTCACCGGCATAAGATTTTCACATTTTGTACTAGTATATTCGTAGACAATCGATTAAAGTATATGTATTCCTCAAACTCTTGGGGGGGAGGCAATTGCCCTCTCCTTCCCCCTCCCTAAACGACGCCCCTGAATGGCGGTTCTAGAGTTCTACTACAGAAAAAAATCAAAGTAGTAATCGCGTCACTTTGCCTCACTTTGGACTTTGACCCCGACCTTTATGACGTCATAGGTCAAAGGTCAATGACCTTGGCCCGGGGTCAATGACCTAGGGGTACATAGGACCACCCCCTCTAAATTTTGGCAGGGGTACCTTGGCCCACCCCCTAAATTTTGACAGGGGTACATAGGACCACCCCCCTTAAATTTTTGAAATTGCCAAATCTAAAAATTTGGTGTGGTAGCTTAGGACCATAGTATGTACCTCTATCAGTATTGGGGGTCTATGTCGTTCCCTTTTATGGGTAAAAAATTGCCAAAAAGTCAAATTTCGGGGGTTTTTGACCTAATTTATCCCCTTGGATGAGGTGTTATTACCTTATATAGTTATATGGGCGTATACAGGGGTCCATTCCCTTTCATAAGACATGGGTATATTAATGCACCCCTTGAAAAATTTGGGAGGGGTACCTTGGACCACCCCTTAAATTTTGGAAATTGCCCAATTTCAACATTTGGTATTATAGTATAGGACCCTAATATGTATCATGATAAATTTGGGTGGTCCACCTCATTCCCTTCTAGGGGTACAAAATTGCCAAAAAATATAAACGTAAGCAATACGTTATACCACGTGTTTGGTCTTTTGGCCCAATTTATCCTCTTGGATGAGGTTCTATTACCTTATATGGTTATATGGTTATGTATAGGGGTCTATTCCCTATCATAAGACATAGGTACATTTGTGCACTCCTTTAAAAATTTGGGAGGGGTACTTTGGCCCACCCCTTTAATTTTGGAAATTGCCAAATCTAAAAATTTGGTATGGTAGCCTAGGACCATAGTATGTACCTCTATCAGTATTGGGTGTCTATGTCGTTCCCTTTCATGGATAAAAAATCGCCAAAAATTCAAATTTCGGGGTTTTTTGACCTAATTTATCCCCTTGGATGAGGTGTTATTATTCTATATAGTTATATGGTCATGTATAGGGGTCCATTACCTTTCATAAGATATGGGTATATTTGTGCACTCCTTTAAAAATTTGGGAGGGGTACTTTGGCCCACCCCTTAAATTTTGGAAATTGCCCAATTTAAACATTTGGTATTATAGTACCGGACCCTAACATGTATTATGATAAATTTGGGTGGTCCACCTCGTTCCCTTTTAGGGGTACAAAATTGTCAAAATATAAACGTAAGCAATACGTTGTACCACGTGTTTGGTCTTTTGGCCCAATTTATCCTCTTGGATGAGGTTCTATTACCTTATATGGTTATGTATAGGGGTCTATTCCCTATCATAAGACATAGGTACATTTGTGCACTCCTTTAAAAATTTGGGAGGGGTACTTTGGCCCACCCCTTAAATTTTAGAAATTGCTCATTTTATATATTTGGTATTATAGTACTGGACCCTAACATGTATTATGATAAATTTGGGTGGTCCACCTCGTTCCCTTTTAGGGGTACGAAATTGCCAAAATATAAACGTAAGCAATACGTTGTACCACGTGTTTGGTTTTCGACCTAATTTATCTCCTTGGATGAGGTCCTATTACCTTATATGATTATATGGTCATGTATAGGGGTCCATTCCCTTTCATAAGACATAGGTACATTTGTGCACTCCTTTAAAAATTTGGGAGGGGTACTTTGGCCCACCCCTTTAATTTTGGAAATTGCCCCTTTTTACATGTTTGGTATTATAGTATAGAACCCTAATATATATTACTATAAATTTGGGTGGTTCACCACGTTTCCTTTGATGGGTACGAAATTGCCAAATTTTAGTACAACCACGTGTTTGGTTTTGGCTCAATTTATCCCCTTGGATGAGGTCCTATTACCTTATATGGTTATATGATCATGTATAGGGGTCCATTCCATATCCCCTTAAATTTTGGAAATTTTTCAATTTAAGCATTCGGTATCATAGTACATGACCTCAACATGTATCATGATAAATTTGGGTGGTCCATCTTGTTCCCTTTCATGGGTAAAAATTACTAAAATATAAACATAAGCAATATGTTGTACCAAGCGTTTGGTTTTTGGCCCAATTTCTTCCCTTTGATGGGGTTCTATTACCTTATATGGTTATATGGTCATGTATATGGGTTCATTTCCTATCATAAGACATGGGTACATTGACGCACCCCTTGAAAAATTTGGGAGGGGTATCTTGGCTCATCCACTCGGTTTTAGAAATTGTTTTAATATAAGCATTTGGTATCATAGTACAGGACTTCAATATGTACCACTATAAATTTGGATGGTCCACATCGTTCCCTTTCATGGGTAAAGAACTACCAAAAATCGAATTTCGGAGGTTATTGACACCTATTTAGCACGTTATATGGTTTATTACCTTTATATGTTTATGTTCCCTTTTAAATTTGGGAATTATCAAATAACAAAATTCGGTAAACATTTTCTAGGACCCATTGGTGTTCCTCTTATGGCCAAATATTCAAAATTTAAATGTTATTGACCGGCTTTATTATTGAATAAGTACAGGATTTATTACTTTTTTCATAAGACACAGGTGTATTTGTGTACCAATCTTAAATTTTGGGAGGGGGTACATTTCTTATTGTCATATCAATAATTGGTAAATGTTCTTTGGGTAAATCATTGTGATCACGTGATCAGTTATTGACCTATGATGGGATTAGGAGTCCAGGACATTGGTACATTGAAACTTTGTAGGATAATTTGAGAATGCGTCATTGGTATTGATTATTACAGCCAAATATAAACGTAAGCAAGACGTTGTACCACGTGATTGACCTTGATGAGGTAGTGTACAGGGATACATAGCTAACCTTATTGAAACTTATGACTCATAGTCTTAAGGGAATACATGCTACAACACTGGCAAAGTTATTGTTGATGCAATTTGATTGGCTGATCATTATCTTTCCTGCAATCTGATTGGCTGATCACTATCTTTCGTGCAATCTGATTGGTTGATGAGTTTTAAATCTTTGCTGAATTCAGTTTTTAAGTTTTGTTTTACATTTAAAAATCTTGTTTTCGTTCAACATTTTGCACTCAATGATAAATATGATCAAAACCGTTTATTTGTTAATCGAATAGTTAAAAACCGGATAAAGTTTGACGGTTAACCGTGAAACGTAAAATTTTTTAGTTTGAAAATTTTTTGTTTTTGTTTGAAAACTCTTGTTTCAAATTTGTTTGAATTTTTTGTTTCAGAATTTTGTTTGAAATTTGTTTCAAAATTTTTTGTTTGAAAATTTTTTTGTTTGAAATTTTTTTGTTGCAAAATTTTGTTAGAAAATTTTTTGTTCGAAATTTTTTGTTTTGAAATTTTTCGTTTCCAAATTTTTTGTTTGAAATTTTTTCGTTTGAAATTTTTTCGCTTCAAAATTTTGTTTGAATTTTTTTCGTTTGAAATTTTTTGTTTGAATTTTTTTCGTTTCAAAATTTTGTTTCAAAGATTTTTGTTCTAAATTTTTGTTTCAAAGTTTGAGTTGACATTTTTAAAAGTTTCTGCACTTATTAGTAAAGAACTGGAACTGTTTAGAACTAAAACCTCTGGCAACATTGTGGTGCAATAGTACACGTCAGAACATGTTGCAATAGTACACGTCAGAACATGATAATGCAACGTCATCAGTTTTGCATCATATATAAGTATCGTTCGCGTTAGTATTCATGATAACATCATCATGGCTACTTGTCTGCAGTTTCTAAACACACGTGATGTGATGAAATCATTTACCAAGATTACTGATTTACAACAAAATATACCTTATAGAATCTTAGCTAGCCAAATGATCCCTACAAAGTTTGGATTAAGAATCGTAGTGAAGCTTGAAAATGATAAGAATATAATTTTACCAGCAAGATATTTACCCATGGAAGCATCAAAACAAGAAGAACTGCTGCGTTTCTTAAATACTGGATCTGTATTTTTATGTTACAAAGGATTCTTGGGTCGAAGTCATCAACTTGAATTTAGTGCACAGCCAGATTCGTCAGCAATTGTGATGAAATCATGAATCATAGTTGTATGAATTTGGTTGGTCGGCATGACGTCAGCAACTGTGATGAAATCATGAATTCAAACGTCAGCACATTCCTTACCAATGACGTCAGCAATAACTATAAACCAGCAAATACAGTGTCATCCCACGAAATCATTTGAGCAAGTGCTTTTTAGGAGGAAAGATGTGTACTTCTAACGATAAAGAGTTCATCTTCGCAAGCTATTATCCAATAAATATATTTCAAACAAAACATGTGATGATTGGTATCAGTGCTAGAACATTTGAACCTGTGATTCGATTGGGCAAAGCAGAACAATTTGGTGTACAACTGACCTGTGAAGAATGGCAAATATTATGTTCACGAATCGACCAAATGAACGATTATTTTCATGATGAGCTAAATGTGACCATAGTCAAATCATTAGGCTCAAATCATGAAGTGGTGCTGCGTACAGTCCTCGAAGAGAAGATGGTGCTGTTACGTAAAAAGAGTACATTCCATGTCCCTCGCAACATGGTGTATCTAACACAAACTGAATGGAACAAATTCATCAGCGTATTTCAGTGTGCGAAACATGCAGTGGAAGTGTGCAACAAAACAAGTATATTCCTGAAAAAGTACTATTTTGAAAAATGTGTTATGCATATTGTACAACATGTATCTAGATATTGTGATGGTTGTCAACATCGTTCGTGGGTGCATAACTGTATTGATAAACAGTTTATTTGTGATCAAATGGACATTGAGTTTCCACCAATTGATATTGCAATAGACCTTAAAAGACTTCAATTGGAATTAAAATTATATGCTAAAGACAAACTAGTGCAAGAAGTTCAAAATACATTGTATCGACAATATCCAGAACCACTATCTGGTATGGATGTATGTGGAGTGTAATAAAATGATCCATTTCAATGAATTGTGTTTTTTCATTTCAAGTACAAACCCATATTCTGACGTGTACTATTGCACCACAATGTTGTCAAAGGTTTTTGTTCTAAACAGTTCCAGTTCTTTACTAATAAGTGCAGAAACTTTTAAAAATGTCAACTCAAACTTTGAAACAAAAATTTAGAACAAAAATCTTTGAAACAAAATTTTGAAACGAAAAAAATTCAAACAAAAAATTTCAAACGAAAAAATTCAAACAAAATTTTGAAGCGAAAAAATTTCAAACGAAAAAATTTCAAACAAAAAATTTGGAAACGAAAAATTTCAAAACAAAAAATTTCGAACAAAAAATTTTCAAACAAAATTTTGCAACAAAAAAATTTCAAACAAAAAAATTTTCAAACAAAAAATTTTGAAACAAATTTCAAACAAAATTCTGAAACAAAAAATTCAAACAAATTTGAAACAAGAGTTTTCAAACAAAAACTTTCAAACAAAAAATTTTCAAACTAAAAAATTTTACGTTTCACGGTTAACCGTCAAACTTTATCCGGTTTTTAACTATTCGATTAACAAATAAACTGTTTTGATCATATTTATCATTGAGTGCAAAATGTTGAACGAAAACAAGATTTTTAAATGTAAAACAAAACTTAAAAACTGAATTCAGCAAAGATTTAAAACTCATCAACCAATCAGATTGCACGAAAGATAGTGATCAGCCAATCAGATTGCAGGAAAGATAATGATCAGCCAATTAAATTGCATCAACAATAACTTTGCCAGTGTTGTAGCATGTATTCCCTTAAGACTATGAGTCATAAGTTTCAATAAGGTTAGCTATGTATCCCTGTACACTACCTCATCAAGGTCAATCACGTGGTACAACGTCTTGCTTACGTTTATATTTGGCTGTAATAATCAATACCAATGACGCATTCTCAAATTATCCTACAAAGTTTCAATGTACCAATGTCCTGGACTCCTAATCCCATCATAGGTCAATAACTGATCACGTGATCACAATGATTTACCCAAAGAACATTTACCAATTATTGATATGACAATAAGAAATGTACCCCCTCCCAAAATTTAAGATTGGTACACAAATACACCTGTGTCTTATGAAAAAAGTAATAAATCCTGTACTTATTCAATAATAAAGCCGGTCAATAACATTTAAATTTTGAATATTTGGCCATAAGAGGAACACCAATGGGTCCTAGAAAATGTTTACCGAATTTTGTTATTTGATAATTCCCAAATTTAAAAGGGAACATAAACATATAAAGGTAATAAACCATATAACGTGCTAAATAGGTGTCAATAACCTCCGAAATTCGATTTTTGGTAGTTCTTTACCCATGAAAGGGAACGATGTGGACCATCCAAATTTATAGTGGTACATATTGAAGTCCTGTACTATGATACCAAATGCTTATATTAAAACAATTTCTAAAACCGAGTGGATGAGCCAAGATACCCCTCCCAAATTTTTCAAGGGGTGCGTCAATGTACCCATGTCTTATGATAGGAAATGAACCCATATACATGACCATATAACCATATAAGGTAATAGAACCCCATCAAAGGGAAGAAATTGGGCCAAAAACCAAACGCTTGGTACAACATATTGCTTATGTTTATATTTTAGTAATTTTTACCCATGAAAGGGAACAAGATGGACCACCCAAATTTATCATGATACATGTTGAGGTCATGTACTATGATACCGAATGCTTAAATTGAAAAATTTCCAAAATTTAAGGGGATATGGAATGGACCCCTATACATGATCATATAACCATATAAGGTAATAGGACCTCATCCAAGGGGATAAATTGAGCCAAAACCAAACACGTGGTTGTACTAAAATTTGGCAATTTCGTACCCATCAAAGGAAACGTGGTGAACCACCCAAATTTATAGTAATATATATTAGGGTTCTATACTATAATACCAAACATGTAAAAAGGGGCAATTTCCAAAATTAAAGGGGTGGGCCAAAGTACCCCTCCCAAATTTTTAAAGGAGTGCACAAATGTACCTATGTCTTATGAAAGGGAATGGACCCCTATACATGACCATATAATCATATAAGGTAATAGGACCTCATCCAAGGAGATAAATTAGGTCGAAAACCAAACACGTGGTACAACGTATTGCTTACGTTTATATTTTGGCAATTTCGTACCCCTAAAAGGGAACGAGGTGGACCACCCAAATTTATCATAATACATGTTAGGGTCCAGTACTATAATACCAAATATATAAAATGAGCAATTTCTAAAATTTAAGGGGTGGGCCAAAGTACCCCTCCCAAATTTTTAAAGGAGTGCACAAATGTACCTATGTCTTATGATAGGGAATAGACCCCTATACATAACCATATAAGGTAATAGAACCTCATCCAAGAGGATAAATTGGGCCAAAAGACCAAACACGTGGTACAACGTATTGCTTACGTTTATATTTTGACAATTTTGTACCCCTAAAAGGGAACGAGGTGGACCACCCAAATTTATCATAATACATGTTAGGGTCCGGTACTATAATACCAAATGTTTAAATTGGGCAATTTCCAAAATTTAAGGGGTGGGCCAAAGTACCCCTCCCAAATTTTTAAAGGAGTGCACAAATATACCCATATCTTATGAAAGGTAATGGACCCCTATACATGACCATATAACTATATAGAATAATAACACCTCATCCAAGGGGATAAATTAGGTCAAAAAACCCCGAAATTTGAATTTTTGGCGATTTTTTATCCATGAAAGGGAACGACATAGACACCCAATACTGATAGAGGTACATACTATGGTCCTAGGCTACCATACCAAATTTTTAGATTTGGCAATTTCCAAAATTAAAGGGGTGGGCCAAAGTACCCCTCCCAAATTTTTAAAGGAGTGCACAAATGTACCTATGTCTTATGATAGGGAATAGACCCCTATACATAACCATATAACCATATAAGGTAATAGAACCTCATCCAAGAGGATAAATTGGGCCAAAAGACCAAACACGTGGTATAACGTATTGCTTACGTTTATATTTTTTGGCAATTTTGTACCCCTAGAAGGGAATGAGGTGGACCACCCAAATTTATCATGATACATATTAGGGTCCTATACTATAATACCAAATGTTGAAATTGGGCAATTTCCAAAATTTAAGGGGTGGTCCAAGGTACCCCTCCCAAATTTTTCAAGGGGTGCATTAATATACCCATGTCTTATGAAAGGGAATGGACCCCTGTATACGCCCATATAACTATATAAGGTAATAACACCTCATCCAAGGGGATAAATTAGGTCAAAAACCCCCGAAATTTGACTTTTTGGCAATTTTTTACCCATAAAAGGGAACGACATAGACCCCCAATACTGATAGAGGTACATACTATGGTCCTAGGCTACCACACCAAATTTTTAGATTTGGCAATTTCCAAAATTTAAGGGGGGTGGTCCTATGTACCCCTGTCAAAATTTAGGGGGTGGGCCAAGGTACCCCTGCCAAAATTTAGAGGGGGTGGTCCTATGTACCCCTAGGTCATTGACCCCGGGCCAAGGTCATTGACCTTTGACCTATGACGTCATAAAGGTCGGGGTCAAAGTCCAAAGTGAGGCAAAGTGACGCGATTACTACTATCAACGTTCAACAGTAAACTAAAAAAAGAATGTATTAAATTAACAGTGTCATAATGGTTATGCAAGTATTAACGCATTAAGGAATGTGAATATAGTCGTATCCCACAAACCAGCGAGGTCAACAGTAGTGAAAGGAACAGCGCCTATCGCTTTCATATTTTAAAGCGTGAAGAGTTGAGTTGATTCTGAGTTTAACGTCCCGTTCAGCAGCGAGGCTATATGAGACGTGGACCTACTGATTAACGTGGAATCCGAACCACATGAGCTCCCGCCGGGAATCGAACCCGGGTCTCCCACGCCAAAGGCGCGTACGCTAACCGCTTAGCCACGGAGGGTTAAAGCGTGAAGAGTACAATGAAATCCCACCAAAGAAAATGAAGGTAACTCCAGTCCAAAATAAGTTAAAGTCAAGTCGCGGAAAGAAAGTACCTGTTCAGAAAGCAATTATAGTTAAAGTGGTAATTCTGCTCCGTAGCAAAAATGGCTGTGTTACTAAAAATGATGGTGTAATCAGAGTGCTGAACTGACAATTGAAAGTGAAAGAAATGTATTAGTGTTTATGCCGATAATCATGGTAGATATTTAACCAACTTAATTCAAGAAAATAGCCCATCAGTGCCTGTAACTGGGTACGTGAAACCTGGAGTTAGATGTAATGAAAGCTATATATCCATGTAAGAATCCTTCAGACAGTACAGGATGGACATGAAGGCTCTCCGTGACAACAAACATTAATAACAAGGGGCCTTACGGAGAGTCCTTCTGGCGTTTGATTAGTGTCATACTAAAGAGTTCGACTAACACATGTTTCCTGCAGTAGTCAAGCCTTTAGTATGACGCTAACCATACGTCAAAATAACTCTGCATAAGGCGGAAGAAAACTAAGAATGATAGAAGAGATGGTTTTCAGCAAATACCAGGAAAACTCAAAGTTTTTATTTTTTTTTAACCTGATCTAGAAAATTTCCACATGTGCTCCATTAGTTGCTCATGCGATGTCACATGCTAAACTTGCGCGTCGGGGACGTTCTTCTTGTGTTAACGCATAAGCAATTTGTACTTTATGTGCGTATAACTTTTAGTGTTTGTGTAAAATGTTTAATTTAGTTTACTTCGGGATGTCCAGTTCACGTAATGCGCAGCGCAAGGATTTCCGTGGACTTCCGTCAGTTGCAGTAGATGGCAGCACAGGCTGGCAAAATATTCAAGTATCATATAAGCGGTGTTTCCAGATCGCATGCTTCTATCATTCTTTGTATTCTTGTTATTAATGTTTGTAGACTTTATGTCCACCCTATATAATTATATAAGTGGATCAAACAATGTCACCCATAATGAAGGAAAAATGGTAGTTTCAGCACTACTTTCCACTCGGAAACGTTATGTAGAAAATGGAGTCGTTGGTCTACTACTGAGAAATAGTCTATTAGAAAATTCCTGTGTTAATCTTCCAATCAGAAAAATAAGCAAAATAATAATAATAATAATAATAATAATAATAATAATAATAATAATAATAATAATAATAATAATAATAAAAGTATTAAACAATTTGAAATGTAGCTTTTTTGACATGGAATCCGTGGATAGAAAATATTTCGTATGCCACAGACAACACCTAACTAGAAGTGGTAAGAGCGTTATTGCAAAAGCTCTTCACGCTATTCTGAACAGAGAGGAGACCAGTGCAAATGGCGTCTACTCCATCATTCTTTCGTGGCTCAAACAGGGTAATACAGTAGTAAGCTTGGATCGGATCCTTCATTTTCTGACGGGGGTGCACCAATAACTACCACTACATTTGAATTAAATTTCATTTTTTAAAAATGCCTTTAGGCATCTGTGGTGTGAATGGGAATATTGTTTTGCTTGGTGAATCCTTTTCATTCAACGTTCAGTGATTCGACTTAAACTATTGCTTTTGCAAAACACTGCTTTCTTTTAAGGCCCAAACCCAAACGGAAACATGACGGCAGAATGTTTCGGAAAGTGTTGCTATTTTTACTGTTAGCTTCTCATTTTAGATAGTTTATATTTACAATGAAGGGGGAGGGGGTGCATGTGCACCGGTGCACTCCCCCTAAACCCGGCCCTGGCTGGTAATATTATGTCGCTATAGCAGCAGCGTGAAGGAGGCGCACAGCCAGACAGACAGACGACATTTGATGTTTATAGAAGATATATTAGTTGTTGATAACTTTTATTTTCTAGAGATTTATTTATTTTGGGCTTCATTTTGATTGATGAAATTTTCTTCTTTAGACTGAAGTCGATTTTTTAATGTTATCGTTCCTTTTCATGCACTTCATGTGAAGAACATCCTATCTTTTACAACAGCTTAATTAATGGTTCATGCACATTACAATAATTACACTTATTTTTGCGATTATTAGTTTTTCTCTCTCTCTCTCTCTCTGATTCAACCTTGGAAAATAATGTGGAAAAGTGAGATCGTGGATAATTATAAACCAATCACAATAATAAGGGTATTTCATAGAAAAAATGAGAATGAAATATTTGTTTTACTTCCTACGGTTATGACGGCTAGGCTAAAGGAGACGGTGATGATGAGAAATGAATGAAATGGTGGGATGAAGTGGGAGGAAACGGAAGAACCCCGAGAAAACCCACGCAGACGGTGATTGTTCACCACAAATCTCTTGGCGGGAGCTGGTATCGAACCAAGGATCCCCACGCACCAGAGGTGAACACTCTATCTCTGAACCACCGCGGCCCCATGGGTATTTCATAGAATGGCGCTGATTATTTTATTATTATTTTGATGTTGGTGATCTATACGTTTCGCGGGTTTTTGTGTTGTGTTTTTTATTTTCTTTAACTGAATTTGTCAGTAAATCTTCGTTGCCAAGGTAATGCATTTTTAAATTTGTATGATAGCAGGTGATCCATCATTATATCATTTGTATGCGTAAATTCCCAAGCATTCCGAACTACGGGTAAGAAGCAAATTGATATTTACCTATAATTATAGGTCGTCTTCTCAAAGCCAGTTTGTAATCTGTTCGGTTGCATAAGGAAAGCAAACTTGCACCCCATGTGACTGCAAACGAGAAGTGAAGTTAATCAGCTTGCAATGAAAAGCGTCTGACACACCGACAGTGACGCCACAAGTAGCTCGACCACCAGTATGCTTATCGTTTGTGTACATTTGTACAGTTTGTAAGATGATAAAACATAAGTCGGCAAGACTTCATGCAAAAAGATAGTAGTTAGATAGTGGTCAGAGGCCACCTGTTTTAATATCTTAAGGTTCAACTTAAGACATTAATGTTCCACTGCAGACGCGCCATATTGTAAAAGATTTTACGTTTACGGCAAACCTTGCCTCGTGAGCCAATTACCGTTCAACTGATATCTATCGGTTCGTTCTTTCACTACGGTACGACTGATTTCAGTGAAATTGATAGTGGCTTGCAAATTGATGGACATTTCGGTTCTCTCTGACTGTGAAGAATAGGGTCAACGAGATATATGGCTTAATTTGATGCCAGCAATTTATGACGGTGACGATAAGTCCAAATAGCTCAATTTCTTTATTTACACACATTTCTGGCCATTATCGGCGTCTTCAGCTTTAAGCCCGTCACGTATGAAGGATGAAAAAGTATTTTAGTATCTTCTCAGGGCAACGCTATACTAGACAAGAATTATACTGTCTTCCCAGCACTTAGTTTCACTGAGTAATTTTCACTTTTGCTTGATGCTTATTCCTTTCAACTGTTTTTTTTTCTCTCTCTCTCTCTGAAGTTTTCCTAAATTAAGTTCTCCGTAACATATTTGGGTACCTCTCGCATATCGTATTATTTCAATACGAATATTCATCAATACTTTCTGATCAATATGAATATAATCTATCCCTCCAAAAGACAAGTATACTCTCATCTCTATGTAATACGTTCATACTTATTTTAATTAACATGATTTATTTATGAATCCGCCCTCAAGTGTAGCGTTACCATGAGAAAATATTAATTAGACATAAATTTATGTCCCAAAGCTTAGTGCCTCTCCAGTAAACACCACCTTCACAAAGTGTGTCAGGTGAGTAGGATTGCGTGCTATAGTGAAATTTAGAACTATGTCGGAGGTAGTTCACTACCAGACGGGTCACTTCCGCCGAAGAAATAAGAGTATTTATTGTGTGTGTCTTAGGAGAAGGTAGCAGTTTTTTCAACAGTCAGTTTGGCAGAAATCATAGTGATTGACCCGGCAACTTTCACATTAATCCTAGTCATGGTCAGAGTAACTGTAACTGCTGGAATAATGTGGGACGGAGGGAAAACAACGGGAAGCTAGTCTCGTTACATAGATAAGTGTGTATAATGCTCTTATTAAATGTACTGCAATTTTAATGTTTTGATTTTACTCATTCCTTCTAAAAATCTATTTTCATGCCCATAGTTTTGTTAAATCTAAATCTTATGATGTATAACTATAGAGTTCATAAACCGAATTTGAGTAATACTAAAGTTTGTTTATACCTCAAATGCATTTTGATGAAGCAAGGGACATGCAACTAAGCTTGAAGAAGAAAATGATAAAATCAAAACTCCTGATCGTTTCAAAAAGAAAAGAAAAATACGAAGTACGGCTTCATCTTTGTTTCTTTAGCTCACTGATTTATGTGATTCGATGTGATTAGCTCATTGATTATATGAAACAATGAAGCCGTACTCAACACCGTTAATTTTAAGAGAGATAAACAATATTTATATTGATCAGAAAAGGTATGTGATACTTGCCTCTGTTTCTCTTTGCAACGTGCCAACTTCCATATCCATACCGTACAATGAGCAGAATTATGATCTTTATATATTTTTAATTTTAATTTCTTAATACACTTCACATGTTAGAATGAAATAAAATTTACAACTTCAAACTGGTCTTTCCTGATAAGCCTTCTTTCCAATACATCTATATCATTATTCTAATAAACCTTACTTTTAGAAGCAGCCCAAAAAGACCTTATCACCTCATTACATTGAAAATATAATTTCGTCCATTATCACGAAATTAGAAAAATATTGCAGTTTAATTTCTTTCACTCGACGTTACGATAAAATGGTTTTAAAAATTCTTTTCGTCTTTACCCTTTTAAGACCCATGGTACGTTTCCGTGTCATAATGCACTGTTGTTTTAAACCGCTTATTTAGGTCCTATAACAGGCATTTAAGGCTTTTATTATTATTATTATTATTATTTGTTAAGTCAGACAAAGACCAAAGGACACACCAGATGCGTTTTGGAACTAGACGGTCAACTTGGTAGAGCCAAGTGAGGCGGGGAGGGAGAAGCGTTACTTTTTTTCTTGAGGCAATTTTAAAAAAAAATTCACGCCTTTCACGGTATCATATTGAAATACCGCATACACATTGTGCACATGTCTAACTATTTATCAAATTTTTTTGAGATCTCTACGTCAACCCGGGCCTGGGCCCGAAAGTAGTTTTTTTTTTTCGGAATATTTCCCAGATTTTCCCTAACTTTTCGTTTCTAGTGTATCATATGGGCATGTAAGTGTTATCTTTTGAAAGGCTGCTTTATCCTGGAGAGAATGAGAAATGAACCATGATCCAGGAACAAAGTCTTGTTTTAGGAAATTTTTATATCACGTCATATATATATATATATATATATATATATATATATATATATATACAGGGGCGGCTCCAAGGGGGTCTATAGCCGCCCCTTGACGCTCAGGTACACTGGATAAAATGGGCTTAAATCGTGCTTTACACTGGATAAAGCTGCAAACTATGCTTTAGCCCCTCCCTTCATCATATCCTGGATCCGCCACGGTATATATATATATATATATAATATTGATCACCTAGAGATTTAAAAAAATCCATTAGTTTTCAAGATATCACATTGAAAAAAACTCCAGGTGTTCCCCGATTTTCCCGTTTCAGGTGTATGATACGGACAAGCGAGTGGTACCGTTGGAATGGTTGCTCTATTGTGTAAAAACGAGGTATGAACCATGATCCTACAATAAATAGCAATGAAACAGTAGCTATTTGACTGAAGTGTAAAATTTAACTTAAAAAGCCAAGAGGGTGTAAGGGTTAGAAAAGAGGATTGAGCAAGTAAATGAAACAACTTTTAAAATAATTAAATCATTTCATTTCAAAATAGCTCCATCTTATATTTGCTACACGACATTCATTGGCAGTGCACATACACACTATCTCAGTATATTTTATAATTTCTAGCATAATTAATAATCTTTATTTTATCTTTCTTTAATTAATAGTTTAATAATAAGATGTGATACTTGACTTTCTAATAAATATTTAAATATATTCTGTTTGCATTAAAAAAAGATCACAAAGTTTCATCACCATATCTACAAACACGTGAAAAAAAAAATTGTACGGAAACACACTGCAACTAGTTATTTTTAACTTCTTGTTCTTTCGCGAAACTTCCAATGTCATTTTTATTTCATAGTTAATAAGAGACGCACATTTACGTTACAGACGTATGACAGAAGTGTATACCTAATATACACAACAATAGAGGTACTTATCATCAACTATGATAAGTCTTTTTAACGGTAGAAAGTTATACTCTTCTATTCCACGTGCAAGAACAAGTCATTGAACTTCACTGAGGCTATTCGAATTATCTCCAATCCAAGTGGGACGTCGAAGATCAGCTGAAGACTTCCAACAGGTGACCGATATTGAAAAGGTGAATGCAAATGTAATCTCTTCATTCCTATAATAATAATAATAATAAAAAGATAATGATTTATACAAGAAAATAACTGTTATATTTCTTACGAAACTACTTTTATAATATTTTGTACTCACAAAGTATATACAGTGGATATTGTTCGTACAGCTGTTAACTAGAGCCCGGGGTTATATGCACTGAAGACCTACGCAAATATGTACGTAAAATTTAGAAAATATGCATTTAGAAACAGTTTATTTCAGATTCACGTGTTTAGATTGTTTATTGTGTGTATAATGAATCTGCACAGTACACCAGGCGTTTATCAAGGTATTCTGGTGTCAAACTTCGTTTCTTACCAATTAAAATAAGTTTATAAGCTCGAAATAACCTTTGAATATCAACTAATATATTTGGGCAATGTTTGTACAGACAATTCGGAACATTCATCTGACAAAAAGTTACTGATCTCGTATACATACTAGTTGACTAACTCGATTTTCCCTAACTCTGGATTTTAGCTAAACACCTTATACAATTTCTTTCTTTTTTCTTTTTTTTTTTTTTTAAAGTTTCGCCTGGAACAGAACCAAAATGTTTTCTTAGGAAGTTCAGTGTGACTCGTAGAGGGACGCTCCTTAATTGTTTAAACAATTATCAAACAAATGTACCGAGAAGAGGGTTATTTAATAAAATAAAATAAGATCTTTTAGTTTAACGTCCCACGATGATGTTCTTTAAGCCAAGGGAGACAGCTGATTAAGTAAATGATGATGGAATAATCAGTAGAATTAGAATGTGGCAGGAAACAGGAGTATTCCGAGAAAACCCACGAACCCGCTGTTGTTCACCACAAGCATACTTGGATGGGAAGCGAACTAGGGATCCCACACACCAAAGGTAAGCGCTCTATCACTGAGCAACCGTGCCCCTCGCTGTTGGATAAATAAAGACAAGAAGTGTTTTCTAATTAGAATAGGCCTGAACATTTTTAAAAAAACAACATATTTTGAGTATATACATACATGTAATTATTATTAAAAAGATATAGTTAAATAACTTGTATTCGATCTTACATGAAATTAAGGGTCTTACTTCAGAGAAAGGCACGGTAGCTCGGTGGTAGAACGCGTACCTATGGTCCATGGGGTCCTTTGTTGGATCCCCAAATAAGTTCATGGTGGGCAAGGTCATATCAGGGGTACTCCCGTCTCCTCCTACATTCCACCAACTCTTCCATCATCATTCATTTGCCCTCATCATAGTCTTCCTTATCCTGAAGGGCATAATCGTGGGACGTTAGACTGAAAGATTTAATTTTTATTTCACAGAATTATCTAAGTCAAAGAAACGTCAGGGCTAAGTTAAGGACTGTTTTGTTTGAAAGGCATGCTACAAAAGAGTGTTTTCATTATTCAGACGGTAAAGGCTACATACACGCGAAGCTGCCGATTCAGGACTTTTAAGAACATTAACCCTTCGGGGATCCTATGGTACAATTTGTACCATACGGGTGTTTCATGGTACATTGCGTTATAACTCTTCTATTTGAGCTTTTTCGTCCGGTTTTTTTTTTAAGTCCAGAGGCATTGTAGAAGACATTACGTATGGTTTTACGCCTTCCTGCGTCCAGACATAGGAGGTGATGACGTCATAATTTTAAAAAATATATTTTCTCTTATGAAGCCTATGTTCATGATTTTTTGGCGGGCTTATTTTTGCACGTAGAAGATTGAAATTTAGCACAAACATTCAGTCCACCGAGTAGTATTTACCAGATTTTTTCTCTCAGATTTCTGCGTTAAAAGGGGGGGGGGATCCAGAGGGGCTAAAAGTTGAAAAAAAGGATATTTTTGCCCAAAAAATCCCGTATTTCGTCATTTTCCCGCCTTAGATACATGATGGAGACACGTGAGTCATACCGTCTGAAAGGCAGTTCCATTCTGAAGAGAATGACAGTCGAATTATTATCCTAGGGTAATTAGGGATGTCTGAGGGAATTTTTGTCAAAATATACTTCTGTATAGGGAAAAATGGGACATGGTCGGTATATATATATATATATATATATATATATATATATATATATATTGCGGGCTTATTTTTCACGTAGAAGATTGAAATTGTGCACAAACATTCAGTCCACCAGAGAGTAGTATTTACCAGATTTATTCAGATTTCTGCGTTAAAACAGGGGGGTCCAGAGGGGCTAAAAGTTGAAAAATGGGATATTTTTACCCAAAAAAATCCCGTATTTCGTCATTTTCCTGCCTTAGATACATGATGGAGACACGTGAGTGAAAGGCAGTTCTATTCTGAAGAGAATGACGGTCGAATTATTATCCTAGGGTAATTAGGGGTCTCAGGAAATTTTTTCCCTGAGATCATGGTATTTTGCGGTAATTTGGGGCATTGTGGGGATTCTTAATAAAATTTCTCCCGCCCTTACTATTCAAGATAGAAACATGAAATTTGGTACACGCATTTAGTCTTCCAAGTACTATTTATCAGATTTTTTTAAGATCTTTACGTTCACACAGGGCCGCTCCAGAGAGGCCCAAAGTGTGACAAAAAAATTCCCCTCCGAAATTTTCCCTTTGACATCAATTTTCCCTCTTCTGGTATATGATATGGACATGCAAGTGGTACCATTTGAAAGCCAGCTTCATTCTGAAGAGAATGAGGTATGAACCATGATCCTAGGACAAATAGTGACGATGCAGTAGCTGCTTGACTGAAAGTCTAAAAAATATCCCAAAAACCCAGGATCCCCAAAGGGATAAAATGACTCATAACTTCAAAATACACGCAGCAATATGCAAATAACCATAGAATGTGTACTAACCTTCCAAATATGCTTTTTGAGAAAAACTGGGCCCTAGCTACAACGGAACTTTGCAGTTTGTGTTCCGTTTCATAAAATGTGCAACACAACATACATATACGTAATAACTTCCCGTAAAATGCTCTTGAAAATATATGACAGAATGTTTATTTGAAACACAAAAATATTTGCAATCTGTCATTCCTTAGTAAAGATAAAGTCCTGTGTGATTTGTTGTGGCGGGGAATCCCGAATCCCCTTCCTATTTCGATCATCACTAAAATCCATTACTTTGTTGTCAACTGAATGTTCCGCCTTGTTAGATCTTTGAGGAAAAGTAAAAAATCCACCTCCCTTATCTAATCTACCCACATATATTTGGCGCGGATCCCACCGGATTCGGGTCCCATGCTAAGCTGTAGGTCCACGTCTCATACAGCCTAGCTGTTGAATTGGACGCTACACTCAAAATCAAATTAAATCAAGCTGGTTGTTTGTTTGAAACTATCTATCCGTAGCATAATTCGTAGCCAGCCACACTGTTGACATCGTCTGCTACTCCATAATATCAGAGTGGGGGCGCGGTGGCTCAGTGGTAGAGCGTTCACATCCGGTGCTTGGGGTCCCTGGTTCGATCCCAGTTCGCGCCGTGTGGACTTCGTGGTGGAAAAACACCGTGCTCGTGGATTTTCTCGGGGTTCTCCCGTTTCCTCCCACTTTCTTCATTCCACCATTTCACTCATCTCTCATCATCACCGTCTCCTTTAGCCTAACCGGCATAACCGTGGGACGTAAAACTTAAAGATTTCATTTCATTTCATTTTCCATAATATCAGAAAAGAGGTGTCTTTTACGGCTATCACAGCCATGAGATGTCTGCACTTCGTGTCAATGTGTCGTTCTTGTTTCAGAACAACACATTCCAACCCATTTACCCAGTACCATTTCCATTTGTTTCTCACATTCGCACTTAGTTATGGTTCGAAAGTTCTGATGGTCCAAAGTTCAGATTTCGCGACTTTCCGGACACCCTATATTACAGAGGAATACATAAAGTAATTATCATCGTTGTACGAACAGAATAAAATATTTATTTTCTATACTTTTGTTTCCAACCGTAAAACACAGTTAAGTCATTCCTAGAAAGACAGAGGTTACAAACTATCATAAATTTATTTATTTTATTTATACTCAATGTTCTTAAGATAAAGATTAATCTACATATAGTTTCACCCACTAATCTGCAATATTTACGTTTTCAATACACATGCTACATTCAGAAAATGGTTGCTTACCTTACTGCGTCTTTGTCTCTTAATACTGGGACAGCTTCACCAATGCTACTATCTAACGTCTACCGAAACTGTCTCAGTATATTAGAAAAATGGACATAATAAAGAACCCATTTATCAGCATATGTCAGTTGCGTACTTTGACACGTAATATATATTCTGTTACCATATGAATATTAAAGCATGGCCATAATGAAGAGTATAGGAAAGCTTATCATTAAAAAACAACTTTCGAACTGCAATATGTAAAGTATAACAGAAACATGTTCATACTCTATTTCACTTGTGAAAGTTCATGATGGATATATAAATAAATAAATAAATAATAATAATAAAAGAAAAACAACTACGTCAAAACTTACTCAAATCACACTTTATATTCACGTAACATTTTACCCAATTCAACGAACACTTGCTCTTTTTACTGAAGCTGTAGCATCAGCTATAGACATCTAGTCGCAGTCGCAGCAGGAATCCCACCACAGGACGTCACGTAAAATGGGGTCGTCCTGCTTGTGCAAGTTATTCTAGTTCTAACGCAGTAAAAGCGTAATACTGATTATATATATGAGTTCTAAACCATTCCACTATATGAAAGTTGACGGGGAATACAATCATTCAAAGATCTTTATCCAGAATAAAATCAAATTTATAAACCACATTACATTAAGGATAATTTGTCATAAACTTATTTATGCATTATTTTTGGTGTACCCGGTTTTTTATTAATTTAATCCTTTTTATTTTAAAAGTCTGCTACTTTTAAATAAATAGTGTAAATAATCGTTGCACGTTCTCGCAACGAATATATATCAGCAACAAGCAGACGAAGCAGCCAGTGGCCTTGGCAATCAACTGCAGCCAATCACAGTCGTATTTGTGCTTACGTCACTATGCTAAGTAAAACTCACGTGAGCAGCGAGAATTAAATTTAAAAAAAAAAACTCACCTTCTCATCGCTGCTGAAACAACTCATATAAAATGTAATATTAAGCACATCCGTTTGTATTTTCACAATTTAAAAACATCAACATCTTTTGTTGTTATAATATTACCTTTTACTTGTGAAAACATGTAAGTATAATGTTAATATTAAATATAATCTCCAATTTGTGCATATCATTAACATTATTTTAACCCAAACATTGCTGCCTCATGTTCGTTCGCTTTGTTGAGCATAATACAAAATATATATTAATGCTAGCAAATTATTATTGTAAGTTGTTTTTCAGATTTAATGATGCTGAAATTTTGTCTTATTCAAAAGATTAAGGTTGTTATTTAAATTTTCGCCTATGTGTAGTTAGCAATGAAAAAAGCTATTGATTTGTAATAACTTATTTCGTCGTTAACACTCGGGTAAAAAAATTCAATTAATAACTATCTACTGTAGTGTTTGCTCTACTTGGATTACCATCCTATGGAGTAAACATCACAAAAATGGTGCCGGGACATGTGTCAAATCAGTGATATTTTTCTTTTTCGTAAATTCTCAGTTTCTGTGTTAATGGGTGTAGGCCTATGTATTCCAAACGATCCAAAATTGCTGCATATTTGCCGCCATCTTGACGTGTTGTAAGGTGCATGAAAATTTCATGGCGATATCCAAATCTATCACATTCATCCTAAGGTCAAGAAGCCTAAAAGTCCTTTCTAAATTTGGAGATTTTTTTATCATTAGCAACCTTAGATTTTTCGAAGAATTAGTTAAATTATTTGTTAGCAAATTTGTTGTATTTGCGTCATCATGGCTGAAAGCGATCTTAAAACGGTCATTCTCGCAATGCAGCGGGTGAGTGAAAATCATAAGTTGAAAAATGATCTCAAGGATGACCTTAAGGAATTACGTAGTGAGTGCCGCGAAAGTATTTCCCAGTGCAAAGAAGGCCTAACCGATGAAATTAACGAAGTGAATCAAGTAATGCAAAACGAAATTCAAAGTTTAAGTGAGTGTATTTCCGCAGTGCATCAGAAACTAACGGAACAAATTAAGGCACTGGAGTTGAAATGTTTCAATACAAGTGAATAAGTGCGTAGAAGCGTCCGAAAATTAGCCGAAGCGATACAGGATGTACGGGGCACGGTTGAAGAAAGCACTCGCCAAGTGAATGACCAACAACAACAACTAAATGAGTGTCATAATAAAGTGAATGATTACGAAAGAAGATTGTGTCTGGTTGAAAGTTTGGATAACTTCCGCGAAAGTAGATTACAGAAGTGCGAAACTAGGCAAAGTGAATATAATGTGGCAGTACAAGAATGCATCCAAGTGTGTAATGAACAAAGAAAGTTAAGCCACCAGTGTTACGAAACTTGTTTGCGTGCTAGTGAGTTAGGTGAACAGGTCAACAAGATATTGATAGACTAACAGAGCAAGTGTATTAGTACATGAGCGCCAAGACGTAGGAACTGATATGTCGCGAAGAAATAACGGCTCCGTGCGCAGTGTGAAGCGTGAGAAGAAATCAAGTAGCGAGTCTCAAACGGCGTCCGATACCGAAGTGGAAAGTGATACCATACGAAAAGCGGTGTCAAAAATTAAAATTGAAAAGGAAAGCCTGTATACTAAGCGTGCCAAAAACAGTGAAGTTAGTGCAAAGCGTTGTTCGTTGCGATTAGCGGACATTAAACAACTCTCGACATTTTCAGGTGATACGAGGAAAGAAAGTGCAAGTGCGTTTCTAGAAAATTTTGGAAGAGAAATGTCCTTCGCGGGAGTGCCACAGAGTGAATATTTAACAATTATACCGCTCATTCTTTAAAAAAAAAAAAAAAAAAACGCTGTAATGGTATGATCTGCATGGTAAAAGTGCCAAACTTTCCAAGAGTTTGTGATAGAGTTTCAAAATGCATTTGAAAGTCCGTTACGTGAAAGCTACGCGCCAGCGAAACTTACGTTCTATTCCGTTCGATCCAAAGCGTTATAGTAGTGTTGTTGACTTTGTGACTGAGCGTTTTAGCCAAATTCAAGCTTTGGAAAAATACAAAAACCCAACCATTACGTTGACACACATCATCACTCTCCTGCCCAAGCAGTACCAATTAGCTATGATGGATTCCATGCCGGATAACATTAATCAGTTTCTTGCGAGTGTGCAGTCTATTGAAGGATTGTTAGATATAACAAATATGTACGACAATCAGCGTAATAAGAAGAAACAGCAAAGTGGTGCAAGTGTTAATGTGAAAAATGTGAAAGCATAAACGAATAGTGAAGTAAGCAGTGGCCAAAATTCGCGTCCGAATTTCAAACAAGATTGGAAAAAGAAATTCTATAAACACGAACGAAGTGGTAACTTTAATAGAAATAACAATGCGAATGGGGGGAAATCGTTCACAAGGCAATACGCAAGAAAACGTAAGCGCAAACGAAAATAGAAGTGAAGCACAGGGTGCAAAAACACAAGAAAACCAAGCTAGTACACAAAATCCTCCGAGCACTTCGAATCAGAACGGTAATTGGTTCCCTACGTTTAACAGAGGGCCTAATGTAAAGAACGCTAACAATCAACAACAACAATTTACATACCAACAAGGTGGATTTTATCCACAGAGCGCTATGCCTTTAAACTAGTAGCGCCCTCCCACTTGGTTACAAAGGGGAGGGATTTCAATAGTGTAAACAGGATTACTTTTCCACACGTGTGCAACGAAGAAGATATACAAGCGGACGATGACAGAAAATATTAATGAAAAGAAAGTAATTACGTGTAAATTAGGTTGTAATACTATGAAAGTAAAAATTTTGTTAAACGAACAATCCAATATTTGCTTATTACCAGGGAAGCAAGAAAGTTCGTGCGCTTTTTAACCACTCCCGCGTCCATTTGGCTGCTGCGGCGACATCTGTCGCCGTAGCATGAAAGTTTTGACTGTTTGGGAAAGCTTATTCATTGACGCATCAGCCACGGTGAATACAACAACGCATTTGTTAGTGTGGTATGTAAAAATCGCTCGTGATCATGTCAATGTTAAATGAAGTTCTTAGAGCTTGTTTGCTTTACGAGTTTAAATTGGGGACAAATGATGCAGAAGCAGTTAGAAAAATATGTGTTGCGTTTGGAGAGGGTGTAATAAGTAAATGTACAGCACAAAAATGGTTCCAGACCTTTTCAACTGGTGACGAGACCTTGCAAGATAAGCCTCGCTCTGGGAGGCCTAAATCAGTCGATATGGACCACCTGAAGGCCGCTATTGAAGATGATTCCAGTCAAACATGTAAGGAACTTGCTCACAGATTCGAGGTAAGCAGGGAAACCATTCGGGTAAGTCTGCATCAGTTGGGAAAGACCTGGAAACTGGGTCAGTGGGTCCCTCACCAGCTGACAGTTACGAGTCAAGTTCTAAGACTGAATAACTGTTCATCTTTGTTGACGAGACACAAAATCTGTCCAATTTTGGACCGTATATTAACTTGTGACGAGAAGTGGGTCATGTATGACAATAAAAACGGACATACCATTGGCTATCACCGAATGATCCGAAGCCTTTGACTGCAAAACCGAACATCCATTAACGCAATGTTTTGCTCTGTGTGTGGTGGACTACAAACGGTATCGTGCACTACGAATTCTTGGAACGTGGTAAGACAATTACCAAAGATGTGTACTCATCACAACTGAGAACGGTAGCCACCAAACTGACCCAGAAACCGCCAGCACTAGTAAACAGAAGAGGTGTGCTCTATCACCAGGACAATGCGCGCCCTCACACCGCAAAACAGACACTGGAGGTAATCTCAGAACTTGGTTGGGAGCTTCTACTTCATCCTCCCTACTCCCCAGATGTCGCCCCTTCGGATTACCATTTATTCTTGGCCATGGACAACTTTATACGTGGAAGGCAGTTCAAGACTGAATAAGACGTCAAAAATGCAGTTGCTGAGTTTTTCGAGTCTCGGGAACAAATATTCTACAAAACTGGCATTTACAAGCTTGTTGAGCGCTGGTAGAAGGTTGTAGAAGCAAATGGAAGCTATTTTGCCGAATAAATAAACCGTTAAAACCCTGTAATTGACAGTTTTCTTTCATAATATAAAAGCGTACGAACTTTCTTGCTTACCTGGTAGATAGTGAATCCAAATTGTGTTTGTTACGGTATAACATTTTTCGAGAAGTGACTAAATGCGTAACGAATGAGCATTTACAAAAAGGAGAGCATATTGTTTTGTGTGATTTTCTTGGAAGAAAGAAGAAGAATGTAAAAAGAAAAGTCATTTTACCGGTACGAATAAAAAACGTTGAGGTGCCACTTGAATTTCTCGTACTTCCAGAGATACACGAAGACGTCATACTTGGTGCAAATTTTCTTGAGAAATTAAACAGTGTCAGATTTTAAGCGAAGTAACTTGCGTGTTGAATTTCAAGGAATTAGTGGTGGAGTGTCTTTAATACGGAGAAATAGTGAAAATGTCACAGTAGCTAACATTAGTGAAATTAAATGTGAGGTAGCCCCTATTGTTGTGTTGTCCGAAATAAAGGATCTTAATGAGTTTTATGCGAAAACAGTGAATGTGTTTCGCAGTGGGTGCGCCGAAACTGTGAAGGAAAATGAAGCTAGTGACCAAATGGAGGACTTCCCACCAGATTTATACTTTACCGTAGATGAAATAAGGGATGCAGTTACACGCGCTACACTGTTTAATGAGAACGAGAAAGAGGAATTATTTCAGTTGCTATTGAAACACAGAAGGGTGTTCGCTCGTTTTTCTGGCTTGTGTAATAAATTTCATTACCGTCTCAAAGTAAATACAAGTAAACTTATTGTTGCTCGTCCTTACGATATTCCGCACAAATACAAAAAAGGAGTGCGTGAAAAAATCCGAAAATTGTCAAAGTGGGGTGTAATTCGACCTGGTTTATCGTGTCATCTGTTACCGTTGCACGTAGTGTTAAAGAAGTGTGGAGCACTGAAAATAGTAACAGACTGTAGAGCTTTAAGTGTGCACATTAAGAATCCAGCTCTTCGTGTAGGAAAATTATCCGACCTTTGCTAAATTTAATAAAAAACATGTGCTAGAAACTCTTGATTTTAGCAGTTCGTATCAACAGTGTAGTATTACAAAAGACTCTATGCAATATTTAGCTTTCTTGTTTGAAGAAACATTATATGAATACACACGTATGGTTTTCGGGGTAAAAAAAGGATCATCTGTATTGCAATTGTGCCTGAATAAATTGTTTCCATTGCCATTACAAAAGAAATTAATCAGGTATATGGACGACGTAGCGCTTGCTTGTAAAACAGTGCCTGAGTTCTTACAGCAGTTAGATGAAGTGCTTAGTTTGTTAAGTGATGCAAATATGACGCTAAATTTATCGAAGTGTATCTTAGGTGTAAAGGAAATTAACTATTTAGGCTACTATGTATCCTCGAAAGGTATACGAAAGGATCCGAAATCAGCTGAAGCAATCGAGAAGTTACCACTGCCGAAAAACTTAAAGATGTTACGTTCATTTCTTGTTGCAGTGCAATTAATAAAAAATATAAAATTACACCATCCTCAATTCAATAAGCCTTTCTACCTTAAAAGTAATGCAAGCAAACTTAAGTTGGCTTGCGTGTGTTACCAAATTATAAATAAACAAAAATGTGTATTAAAATATGCAAACCATACCCTTAACAAACACAAACAAAACTATGCAATTATTGAGTTCGAATGTCTTACGTTCGTGTAATGTATTCGTAAGTAGCATGTTTGATATAGCTAAGGTGCATGCGTAATTAAAATGCTAAACTTATAAAGTGGTCTCTTAAACTCCAATCTTATAATTACAAAATCAAATCATCAATGGCAAATCTAACACGTTAAGTGACTGTTTATCTCGTATGTTACCAACTAAGGAAAATTTGATGGTGAGTGTAAATCCCATACAGGCTGTTCAATCAGAAGTGTTCGACTTAAATCCGTCTACAATTGCAAAATTACAGTAAAAATATAATGAATATCATCCTATTATTAGTTACCTACAAGAAAACGTAAATGAAAGTAAAAGTAGTGCAAATAAAAGTTCTTTCCGTAGTAGTGCAAAAAATTACAAACAAAACTACACTTTGGAAAACGGTATTTTAATGGTAAGAAATTTTCATTTCCCAAACAAATTAAAATTGTGCGTACCTTCTTGTTTAGTAAAAAATATTCTAATTGGCTACCATAATCATTACGGTCACTTTGAATTCATGAATGTGTTCAATATTATTTCACGTATGTTTTATTGAAAAACCATGCGTAGTGATATCAAGTGGTACATTCTCGATTGCAAAGTCTGCATAAGAACAAAGACCAATCATCCCCCTTTGAAGTATTTAATGCAATCTGTGCCAGCAAAAAAATGTTTGTTATTTAGTCTCAGCAGATTTAGTGGATCCTCTTGCTCGAGGTAAATATGGTGAAACTTACCTGTTAACAGTGTGTGACGTGTACTCTCGTTACTTAGTAGCATATCCGCTTCGTCGTGCAACAAGTGCAAATGTAGCGAAATGTCTCACTGAGTCATCCATGCTTCATCACGGTATTTTCATATACATCTTGGTAGATAATTGACCACAATTTATTGGCAAAAAATTTGTGCAAGCCATAGAAGCGTACAATATCAAGATACATTATACTACACCTTACCACGCACAAAAAAATGTTATCAAAATATTACATGTTGACTTAAAAAGAATTTTGTGTGTGTTGTGTCGCGATTATCATTCGTCATGGCCAAAATATATTGTGCAAGCTTGCTTGTTGTTGAATTATACTATTAGTGCCAGTTTGGAAATAGCGCCAGCAGAGTTACATCTTAACATCAAACCAGAAAAGTTTACATTATCACATTTTGATATTGTGCAGAACAACGAAATGATTGACGAAAAAAAAGGCAAAAAATAAAACAAAAAATTAATCATGGCTAACTTAACACCAAAAGAAAATTATTCAGCAACAAAATGAAAAATTAAATGTTTCTCAGAGAGCAAAAAGAACTTTATGCAAAAGTGATTTAGTTTTCTTACGTCAGTATAACATCAGTAGTTTAGTAAACAAACGCATAGCTAAACTATGTGAAATGTACCGTGGTCCGTACTTATTAAAAAAAAATGGTGAAAATATATTTAAAGTAATAAATCCGCAAAGTAATAAATACCTTAAATTTCAAAATGTTTCAAAAATAAAATTATAAAAACCAACACCAACCACTAAAAAATGCCTTAAACTTCTAAAAAAGCATGTAAACAAAAAACAGTTCAGTAATATTTTAAAGAAAGCTAAAAAAGCAAACAAAAATTGCACAAATCAGAAAAAATCAATTATGCAATATAAACGTTAAAAATCAACAAATAAAAGTGCATTCTAGCTTTATAAACAAAAGTATTCTATAGCATATACAACACGGTTATTTAAATGAACAAAAGTTGTTCAGTCTATTAAAAAGAATACCACTAGTACTACTTTAAAAAATAAAGTCTTTATGAAAATGTATTAAAAGTTATTAAAGTATGTACACATTTTATTAGAGTATTCCTTTTGTTGTTAGAGGAACAACATTGAAGTTTTACCTTGGAAAGCTACGAACACGTTTCGCCATGAATTTCATGTGCAATCATTTTTTTGTCTTCTATAAAACTCTATGGGGATTCCTTAGCGTAACTTCTTTTTGTTAACCACATCTCTTGTGTCTTCGTGGTTGTACTTATAGTAGGTAGGTTTATTTGGTTTTTGTGGGTTGGCTCTTCTTCATATAGTCGTCAGACCACCCCTAATGTGGATAGGGTTGGTATTTGTAGACATCTAACATTTCCTCAATATAAAACTCGATCATTCGAGTTTATATTGGTTTATTTCCATCTTCATCTTAATATCCATATAATAGTCATCATTAAGATTACATGTGTAGGCTTATTATGTTATCTATATATTTTTATTCAGCATCATATCCTATATATGTATATTTTAGTATCAAATATTAATATATTATGTGCCATGTGTTTATTTGGTAAGGTTGCATGTAGGTGGCAAAAATGGGTCATGTCTATCGTGTTTGATGCGCATAAAAAAGTGTAACAAATTAAAAAATACTTACATTTCTTTTGCTAACCCATCCCAAGTCAACTTCCTTTTAATTATGGTCACGCTAATTTACCCTTATTGTAATAATCACATGTAACACGTAAAGAATATACACTTGCTATACATATGCAAATACAAAAAAAAAAGTAGGTCCAGATAAGAACAGATATTTCATTCACATTCCAATTGACATAAATGCACAAGCAGCAGCGCAAATTTAAGAAAATAAATAAATAAAAATAAAATACAAATCATATATTAAATAAATCTATAAACAATAAAACACAATACAATAAAAACATCTCAATAATGGCGCCCTATATTTAAAAAAATCCTAAGCTAATATAAAACTTAAAAAATGCAAAAAACTTCCACCAATAAACCTAGCCCTATCCAATCAAAAAATAAATAAATAAATAAATAAAATAAAAAAATTCAGTCGTCAAGTTTTCATTCAATGAAAAATGAATGAACAAAAAAAATATTCCATTAAACCAAACAGTGTCGTTTGTGCAAACAATAAACAGTATAAATAGTGTGTTATTTTTCAAACTGAAAAATATTTGCATATTCATTTTAATATCTATCTTTTTATTTTTCAATTAATTACAACAAAGTAATAAATGTTTTATAAGTTAAAATTAATTCATTATTTAAAGTGTTTTCTCATATTATTCATATTATATTGCAATATTTTAATGTATGTATTACATATCCATTACCATTATTATTTGAGTAAATTTGTATATAGATACATTTATTCATATATCATCTAATTAAGGCCTAAATAAATATTTTATATCAGTAAATGCAATGTTAACCAAGTGTTAGTGCAAACTATGACTTAGCCAGTATGTACTTAAATAACTTACAGTGTGTCCCCATCATACTTAAGTACAAACAATAAGTGTTGCCAGGGTTCTTAAGGCAAACGCATCTTATCAGAACTTTACTTATCAGCTGTCATAAACTTATTTATGCATTATTTTTGGTGTACCGGGTCCTTTATTAATTTAACCCTTTTTATTTTAAAAGTCTGCTACTTTTAAACAAATAGTGTAAATAATTGTTGTACGTTCTCGCAACGAATATATATCAGCAACAAGCAGACGAAGCAGCCAGTGGCCTCAACTGCAGCCAATCACAGTCGTACTTGTGCTTACGTCACTATGCTAAGTAAAACTCACGTGAGCAGCGAGAATTTTAAAAAAATCGCAAAAGACAGATATCATTAGGCGCCACAAAAGTTAATTTAAAAAACTCACCTTGTCATCGCTGCTGAAACAACTCATATAAAATGTAATATTAAGCACATCCGTTTGTATTTTCACAATTTAAAAACATCAACATTTTTGTTGTTATAATATTACCTTTTACTTGTAATGGTACGACTTCTATGATACGAGTTTCAATATTTGCAAATTACAAGGGTCATCCAGAAAATAAAGACAGTTTAGTTACACACAATAAAAAAACACTATTTATTGAAAAAAAAACAATTCTGTTACATACCTGAAGGTTCCTTCACTTATCTACATAATGACCACCTTCATTTAAATATTTGTTGTATTTGTTCATGAGCTTCAGAATTCCCGTTATATTTTTCTGCCGCCATTCATTAAAGCCAGGTGGTCAGTGCATTCTCCAACTCTTCATTACTTCTGGAAGTTTCTTACAAGTCTCACAATAACGATTTGCATTGATCGTTTTTTTTTTTTTTTTTTTTTTTTTTTTTTTTTTTTTTTTTTTTCTCATGAAATCCACTAAAAGAACACTTTTACGATCCCAAAGGACGATTACCATGACCTTTTGCATTCAGAGAGTCTGTTTGAATTTTCTCGGTTTTTTGGGTGGTAAGGGATGATTGGCACTTGCTCTCTGGGGTGATGTAAGACACCCTGATCTCATCACCATTCACAATCCGATCAAGAAAGGCGTCTCCATTTGTACGGAAATGTACGAGCGGTCTTTTGTTTGTACGCAGTGAACTGGAGGCAGAAGAGTATGGGAATTCTAAAGTTCATGAATAGATACGATAAATGTTTAAATGAAGGTGTGACTATGTAAAGAAGTGAAGGAAGCTACAGGTATGTAACAGAATTGTTTTATCCAATTAATATTGTGTTTTTTATTTAGTATAACTAAACGATCTTTATTTTCTGGATGACCCTCGTATTATTGTAAACAATATATTATTACGACAATCATCTACTAGAGAACGAAAAACTTCACTTACTCTAGATCACTCAGTTGGTCCTGTGGGAGGTAGAAGTTCATATCTTTCATCAGATCCTCCTTTCCTTAACAACTCATCTACAATATGTCGTATGTGAATCTTTTTCGAGATTACTAAATGCCTGTCTTGATTTTTCCCGTAACTTTTACTCTTCAACTTGTGTTTGGTTGCAATCCTGGCAGAAAATAAAAATGCTTAAGTAAGTATATTTTATTAGCATATTACCTAGGTAAATGATAAATTCTAAGATGAAATTAGTCTTCATATGCTGGAATAAATTTATATGGCATTGTGTAAAATGTAAATTGCACATTCTCACATGATTAAAGCAAATATGGGGGATATACATGGTATGATCAAAAAAATAAGTTTATATATATAGCAGCAACTGCTGACGCTACAACCATTTGATGTAATTTGTCCGATAGCCTGATTCCTTGAGACAGACAGCGTCAAGTTGGAATACGTTCTGACTTGTCAGTCAGCGTCTAGAGCCTCTAGAGTGAGGGTGTGTTTATCGTGCCTGTAGCGCATAACGAACAACGCGTGAACATTAAGTTTTGTTTCAAGTTGCAAAAAAACTACAGAAACTCATCAAATGTTGAAATTGATGTATGGTGATAATGTAGTAACTCAGAAGACTGTCTACAAGTGGTATGGCGATTTAAAAGCGGAAATGAGTCGGTAGAAGACGAGCAATGTTCGGAACGTCCATTAAATTGAAAAACAGAAGAAAGCGTGCAAAAAAGTGGTAAAAATTTTATTGTTCGTTCAAACAGGTGAATAACTATTTGAGAATTTTCCAAAGGACTGAACACTCGTTCGGGTTCGTACAAACCATTTTAACCACCCGATTTGGAAATGAGAAGAGTGAGTGCGCAATTCGTTCCCCAACTTCTGACTGACGAACAAGAGTTTTTAGCCGAAAAAATATTAATGTCTGTCCATATCCACTGTATTATTCAGATATAACATGACACGACTTCTGGTTCTTCCCAAAACATTAAAACCGTGCTTAAAGGAAAACGTTCGGACACCATTCCTGACATTAAGAGGGCCACGACTGAGCATCTGAACGCCATTCCGAAAGAAGCCTTCCAGAATTGCTTCCAGTCATGGATTCAACGTTAGGATAGGTATATTGGCTAACCAAGGGCAGTACTTTGAAGGAGATCAAATCAAATTCCATGTAAGCTTATTACTTTGTTTTTAATAAAATCTATCAGCATACTTTTTGATCACACCTCGTATTAAGGCCTCACTCGTTAAAACTTTACGAAAAAGTCTAAAGATCAAGTATACAATTCTTTTTTGAACTCAAAAATGTGAAGAATTTAACATTAACAAGTGGCAAAAGATTTTTAAAAAAAAAAATTACAACCAAAAGAACCATATCTACAGTAAGTGTCATAAAAACTCAATATAAATTTCAAAAACATGATCTAAAATCAAAAAACAAAAAAGTAGGTCCACATTTCATGTAACTTCGCTGCTGAATTAAAAATTAAAGTTCCTTCTCTCCTCCTCCTCTCCTGCATTAATAAAAATAATAATAGCAAAAAGGAGTTTAATGCTGTCTGCATTAATATAGAAGAAGTAGCTTCGCGTTTCAGGCTACTGTAGTAAATGAAACAAGAAATACCGTA
Source organism: Thermobia domestica (assembly GCF_964235325.1). NCBI lineage: Eukaryota > Metazoa > Arthropoda > Insecta > Zygentoma > Lepismatidae > Thermobia > Thermobia domestica. Next base: position 28,000,269 of record NC_137458.1, read on the forward strand.
GGATGTGTATTAGTTAATTATTAGTATGAGACTGCAACAGAAAGTATATTTGATTTGATATTGAGTTTAGCGTCCGTTCAGCAGCGAGGCTATATAAGACGTGAACCTACAGTTTTAACGTGGGATCCGAACCATATGAGCTCCCGCCTGGAATCGAACCCGGATCTCCCACGCCAAAGGCGTATACGGTAACCGCTTAGCCACGACGAAGCTCAGCAACAAAAAGTAGTCAACATAAACTTCAGCGTAACACAATACACAACAAGTTAACATATACGCTCTGTTATACGCACTGAAAGGCGTATCTCTAGTCAAACATCTTTATTTAATATAAAATTCACCATTTGGTTAGTTTGGGATTTAATATCCCATTCTGGTTAAATTCTTGGGACTTCAATGTCTCTTTGTGGGTAAATTCTCTGGGCTTTAACGTCCGTGGCTAAATTATCTGGGTTTTAACGTCCTTTTCTAGCGGAATTCCTTGAATTTTATCGTCCCTTTCTGGATAAATTCTATTCCTTGAATTTTATCGTTTCTTTCTGGGTATATTTTATCATTATTTGGTTGATAAAATTAAATCTAAGATTTGCACCATTAGATTACTCTATCATGGAATTTACCTACTCCACCCGTTCTCTGTGAAACAAAGAACTTGTACAGCATAGTTATTGATAATTCTAAACACTTTCTTCTTATTTGACACCGTGCACGTGGGTTTTCTCGGGGTTCTCCTTGTCCTCCCACTTTCTTCATTCCACCATTTTCATTCATTTCTCATCTCCTTTAGCCTAGCCGGCATAATCGTGGGAAGTAAAACTCAAAAGATTTCATTTTTCTTATCTGCTTAGAACAATATATATTGCATACAACATCTACCTCCCTGTTTGTGTGTGTTTATGCCACATACTAATGGGCAAACTTGTAATCTCCCTTCCTTCTTCAGTTTGATCTTTGAGAATATACTCTTGTTTGGTACATCTACTCATTTGGAAACATTATAATCCGCGTCGGTAGTATCAAGGCATTGCAGAGTCAATATCAGGGCTCATAGTGGTATGGTCTCTGGTAAATAGTTGAAAAGTGAACAAAACCACATGAAAAAGTTACCAAAATCTCATCATGCCCCTTTTTTCCTTTTTCAATTTCTCAATCACCTCTCTCTCTCTGTTGTTTTGTTTCAACTTTTTTTCTTTTTGAGCTTCCTCCTTTCTTAGGTTTTCTAAGTATGCTTTGTAGTTACGGTAAGCAGACTTAGCAGATGTAAGAAGCTTCTGAGTAAGTGGAACCCAGTTCTAGACTATTTCCGAATTTCTTCATCCCAGACATTATATTTAACTTAGCATTGAGAGTTCTCAAAGCCATGAAATACCCTTAAGAAGAACATAACACAAGACGAACATGATGAACCACACAAAGACACATACACAACGTTGAGCGGAGCGTTAACTATTACGAGAGAAAACTAAAAGACTATTATGATAGAAGAAAGAATAGACATAGAAGGGTTCTCAACCGCACCCTGAGAGCTTAAGCATCCACCAACCATCCACTGTGCTTTAGAAAGAATAAAGCTGACTGTTTCACATGTGGCAGCAAGTACTGAAGCTTTCAGAAGAGTAATGAGTAACTAGTTTTAGCCTTTTTCCATTTGAGTTGAATTGATTTTAGTTTAGCGTCCCTTTCAGCAGCGAGGCTATATGAGACGTGGACCTACTGATTAACGTGGAATCCGAACCACATGAGTTCCCGACGGGAATCGACCCGGGTCTCCCACGCCAAAGGCGCGTACGCTAACCACTTAGCCACGGAGGAGCTCCTTTTTTTTTATTTATTTTTATTATTTTTCTTAGAAAACTGCCAATGCAAAGCATAAATCACACGAAAAAGTCACTTTACCTCCCAAAAAAGTAACTTTTAGTGACAAACTTAAAAAAAAAATGTAACTTTTAGTTAAAAAAGTGACTCCCTATGAGCCCTGCAATATATATGTTCTTGGATCATAGGAAAAAAATAAGTTAACATTTCTCAAATTGTAAAATGAAGGCCTCCTTTTACGTAGTTTCTCTTGGTTTTATACATTGGACAGCTTTGAAATTTGCACAATTTATTGACAAAATTTTCTATTAAACAATCTCCTCTTTCTCTTAGGAAGACCCAGAAAGTGCACATGAATGACAGGAAATCAAAAAAGTAAAGTAATTTTCACGCTTTTGGCCGAAAATTCTCTAATAGCCAATCTATACGTGTTACGACGTTGCCAGTTATGTAATTTGAAATCTTCTATTATGACGTGCATATCAGTTGCCTAGGACAATCACGGCCCAAAAAGTTAATTAAAGAAAGAAAAATAAATGCCATTTCCAAAAAGTCTTGTAATATTAATTCTTTCATACTTCTGAACATACGAGGCGCATCCAGAAAGTAAGTTTCCCACGCGTCCCTAGCTAGGAAACCGTATGTTGCGCAAAGCGACTGCGTGTACTTGAGAGAGTAAGGTCCTAGCATGGCGCATGCGCCAGCGGAACTTCCCTAGGGCTCTCAATAGCGTCGTGGCAGTGGTTGAAGATGGACATTCCTATTCCAACTTTCGCCGCGTGTGACGTGCGAGCAATGAAAGTTTTTGAATGCATATAGCATAGCGCCGATTGAAATTCACGGTCAGCTATGCCAGGTCCTATGACCCTAACGTCCTGAGCAAGTAGATGATGCGTTACTGGTGTAGACAATTTGCAGCAGGACGCCAAAATGTGCATGATGAGGAGCGCAGTGGTAGGCCAACCGTCATCGCAAACGACCTTGTGGATCTTGTTCCGGAACATATGACGCAGAACCAGAACCGCATCACGAATCGCTTCATAATAACGGAATTCAGTGGTCAGTTCCTGCAGATTTCCCGCTCCTTATTGCACACCACTGTCACGGAGAGCCTGTTGTTCAAGAAATTGTGTGCCAGGTGGGTGCCGAAACAACTGACTCCAGAACACAAAGCAAGGCGCATGAGGTCAGCATTGATATTTTGGCAATGATACAGCTGACGATGGATTTCAATCGGCGCTATGCCCTGTGCATTCAAAACTTTATCATTGCTCGCACTTCATACACAGCGGGAGATGGAATAGGAACGTCCATCTTCAATCACTGCCACGACGCTATTGAGAGCATTAAGTTACTTTCTGAATGCGCCTCACACTATCGTGTTGATGCATCTCATTTGAAACAGTACTACAATACAAGTATAACGAAGTATGTGTCGTTTTCGTATGTTAATTACAGAGGAAAATGCAACTAATTGAATATCTCGTGTGTGGATATAAGATATTTTGAAAAGGAACAGTTACTCGTAAATTTAAAGTTGAGAGAGAAGCTGAAAGTAGCGGTTTCTCATTACTATTAAATTTGTATTGAGATCATAATATGATCAAAGTCGACGCATTAAATTTTGTCCTCTGTACTACCATACAAAATGCTTTATGTTATATTATCAACAAAGCAATTACGGATACGGAAACATAGCTGAAAACTAAATTATCTGGTTTAAGTAATCACATTGCAAAAAACAGATTTTAATAATTATAAGAAATTATAATAAGATGTTTAAACTGTATTAAATGCAAACTGAAACTATATGCGAAACTATACGCTTGAAATATCCTAGTAAATTATACGTGTTGATAAAATCATCAATGTAAGTAACAACTGTCCCAGTACTTTTTTTCCTTTTTTCTTAACAGTTTATCTGTATTTTTTTCTTTCTCGTAACTTCAGCTGAATAAACGCTAATTCCTTACTCAAGAGAACTTTATTTTATGCTGAATTAGGTTAAGTGGCTGTAGTGAATTTGGTATGAGAACTAATATGATGCGAATATACAGGATGGGTAAATCCATTTGAAATGGTCCAGAAAAGGAATAAATCGTTGCTCAACAATTTTTTAAAAATCTGATTTTTTATGTACAGGTAGATTATCATGTCGTTAGTTCAACATTAGCATGATTTTAATTTTATTGGCTTTTGGTTTCGAGTGGCAGCCATATTAGTTTTCGAAGATATGCCTTTTTGTGGTGTTGTAAGGGGTTACAGAATTTGAAATATCTCAGCCCCTACTTACCCTATCGGTGTGAAACCAAAACCAAAATGTCCAGTAAGTTCTGCACTTTAAGAGTGTATATTAGTTATTGTCATTCATAAATTATGAATGGGTGAAATTAAAATTTGAAAACGTAGGTGATTGACGTTTAAAATCCCAACTTTGGCACCTATTATTTTTAAGAAGGAAAGGGGTCAGGAAGTTGAGCTTTACTGAATAAAGAGGTCTGATATGGTTCTTATCACTCACCAAGTTTCAACCCTTAGACATGTCCCCCTTTGTTTCTAGAAATTATTAAAAATTCAGAAAAATGGAAAAAGTGCATATTTCACAGGTATATATCTCTGGTGAGGGACCTGATAAAAATATACAATTCCTCCCCATAACAGGTCTACATGATATTATTCTATACCCAAAATTAGGAGTTTCAGATTAGACTATAAGTACCTTTATTATGAACACAAAGTTATACCTATAAATAAGCATAGGCAAAAGTACGGATAAACGGAAGTTTACTGTATATCCATCATAAATCGGTTGGCAATGGATGAATAATGCATAGAGTGGTTAAGCACAACATACAAGAACAATACTGGCTCTTACGTACCACTTAAACAGTCTGTTCCACAAAAAGTTTGGATATTTGATCACACAACTGCTGAGTGATAGTATGACACCGATCCGCTGCTGTTGTAAGCTTATTGGGTGTAAGCTTTCGTAAAATGTTCTTGAAAGGTACCCATGTCGTGTCGTCTCTTGAAATTTTGAATGAAGTTCATGGTCCTGGGGATTCGTAAAAATGCAGTTTCACGTCATCATGTTCGATATTCACATCTTCAAGAATTCCAATGTACCACTTTTCTTTAAAGATACATGCAACTGTGTCATCTGTTTGGAGGCAGTGCAAGGACGCTTTTTTTCACATTTACTTCCTGAAAGTCAGTAGAAACTGAAGGCCTGATTCAACATTATTGTTTTCGATTTTGCTTTTTTCTTGTACAACAAAGATTTTTGTGTAGCATGTAGCACATAATGATTTTCCAGGAATCAAATCTACTGCATAATTCTTGTCCTTTAGTAAATGTGCACTCGAAATTTCTGAAAGTCCTTTTGTTATAGTTTTTTTATTGATTTTTAGAGGGTCGCAACACGAATTACCAAAACGACGATGATACTTTTGAGAAAACTTCACTTCATGGTAGTTGCATATGTTTGCAATGCCACTGCTTGTTCGCATTAGCAGAAGATTCCTCTTCTCTTCACTGAAGTCACTAAGGGACGTAATGCATCTTGCTACCGGCCCATACACACATTTATGACATTCTTCACCAATACATTTGCCTACATCACATTCCATTTTCTTCACTAATTTGATGCAGTATTGATACACAGATCCGCAGAAACACAACCGTCTTCTTGCGCTGTAAGCATCTGAGTAAAGCACTATTAGTGAATTCCTATCTGATGATGTCTGAACACGATTGTGCATGTTGGAACTAGGGCTGTTCCGATAATCGAGTAATCGATAACAATTTGATAAAATTTCAAAACCGTTTCATCGATAAAGAATTTTAATTTTATCGAATTATCGAACTTTTGAGACTCCCGAAATGTTCGAGACTCTCAAAGTGTTCGAGGTACTCGAAATGTAAGAAACATTAGACAACTTCGAGACACTCGAACTGTTCGAGAATCTCGAATTATTTGAAAGCAGCAAATACAGAAATATATTAATATGATTGCATTTGTCGAGTCGCTTGAATATTCAGAAAAGTTCGGGATTATCGGAGTTTTCGAAAGAAACTATGTATTCTTGGTTATCATAGTTGTATATAATATGTATTACATACTGTATATGCAGAGTGTTCATTTTAAAACTTCTTTCCTTAGCAATGTAGTGAAGGAAAAGTTTTTTCCCCACAGATATGTACAAGGTTTAAGCAGTCTGTCAGAAGAGAGAAAGAGGAAGAGAAAACATGCATCACCCGAATGGAATTGGAATCCAAGACAACATTAGTCTACTAATAGTCACTTTGCCTATTGCGCCAATAACGGGGCAGGCAGAAAAATAATTTTACATATGATTTCGACAAATACAACTTTGCAATAACTTATCAAGTGAAAAAAGTTGTTTGACTAGTTTGGCTGCAAGAAGAAATCATTGGAGAGGTGAAGGAACCGAACTGTTCATCACTACTTTTGATAATACCCGAAACTTCGATAATACTCGAAATGTCGATAATACCCGAAACTTCGATAATACTCGAAATGTTGATAATACCCGAAACTTCGATAATACTCGAAATGTCGATAATAGCCGAAACTTCGATAATACTCGAAATTTCGATAATACCCGAAACATCGATAATTTCAAATACTCGAACGGTTTCGAGTAACCGGTGACAACTCGATAAATTTTCACTCACGAAGTTCGATAGGTCTTCAGCCTTATCGAACACCCCTAGTGGAACAAGAACTCTGCTGAATTGTGTTTTCAGTACATTTGTTCTGTTTGCTTATTAACAGGATAACACTTGTTCTTGTATGTTGTGCTTAACCACTCTATGCATTATTCATCCATTGCCAACCGATTTATGATGGATATACAGTAAACTTCCGTTTATCCGTACTTTTGCCTATGCTTATCTATAGGTATAACTTTGTGTTCATAATAAAGGTACTTATAGTCTAATCTGAAACTCCTAATTTTGGGCATAGAATAATATCATGTAGACCTGTTACGGGGAGGAATTGTATATTTTTATCAGGTCCCCCACCAGAGATATATACCTGTGAAATATGCAGTTTTTCCATTTTTCTGAATTTTTGATAATTTCTAGAAACAAAGCGGGACAAGTCTAAGGGTTGAAACTTGGTGAGTGATAAGAACCATATCAGACCTCTTTATTCAGTAAAGCTCAACTTCCTGACCCCTTTCCTTCTTAAAAATAATAGGTGCCAAAGTTGGGATTTTAAACCCTACGTTTTCAAATTTTAATTTTACCCATTTATAATTTATGAATGACATAACTAATATACACTCTTAAAGTGTAGAACTTACTACACATTTTGGTTTTGGTTTCACACCGATAGGGTAATTAGGGGCTGAGATATTTCAGATTCTGTAATCCCTTACAACATCACAAAATGGCACATCTTCGAAAACAAATATGGCTGCCACTCGAAACCAAAAGCCAATAAAATTAAAATCATACTAATTTTGAACTAATGACATGTTAAGGTAACAGCACACAAAAAATCAGAATTTTTAAAAATTGTCGAGCAACATGCATTGGACCACTTGATATGGATTTACCCGGATGTAATTTTCTAGTGTGCGTCAGAAGGTCGTCACCTAGTGTGCTCATGTTGTACCGCAATGAGGTGCTGGAACAAAGTGCGGATTAAAAGTTAATTTGACAAAGTGTACACTACCTAGTGTGCAGTTCAATTGTATACTTTGCGCTTGTATGTTCAAAGTGTGCATTTCGCACTTTTAGACACGGCCTGAGTTGACTTCCTGTACTCCAACACAAGTGTGTTGTTGTTGGTGGTGTAACAGTATCTTGGTCGGCTTTTGTAGCGTACCTGTACTTAAACAAAATATACAAAAAAATATACAGATGAAAAAAAAAATACTTACAAATGCATTGCTGCTCTTTCTTCTGAGCTAAAGTCCGTCGAGAAAACCAAATCATACATGGAATCACTGTGTGCATATTCTTGGATTAATTTCGTTACTTTCCTTTTGAAGTCGGAAGTTGGTGCAGCTCCTTCCGTATTCTTCTTTGACAATCCTAATCCTGTTCTTCTTACATGCTGCTGTACACTAAAACAACAATAATAATAATATTTTTTTTTCAAAGCCGTTTATTGGCAACAACAGCTTGACAGCCACTAGTGGGCCAAAAGAATACAAAACACAGTTGATACATTGAATCATAATTATAAAATAAGCAGTTTATACATGAAATCATAATAAATGAAAGAAACATGCCAAATACATCATGATAATGAATAAAAAATAAAAAACAAACATGTAGTATCTGTAATTAAACAAAAAAATGCATGAACATGAAAATCAAAAGCACGTTTATATAAAAAGACTGACATTAATATATATACGCATATGGAAGGCATCCATCCGAAACAAAACTAACGACTTTTTTTAAAAAATGATATCGAACAGTTGAAAATTTGAATTGGAAAAGATTTAAATTAGAACAGAATTTATTAGCTGTCTCAATACAGCCAAAAATAGAAGATTTGGAAAATATCCTGGTGCAAACAAAAGGAGTGAATTTCCTGGTTCTACAATAAGGAACTCTCAACGAAATGAAACCATCTAAATAAAAGCGTCCATGCAATAGATCATGTAAAAAATTTAGATTAAACAAACTGCGTCATGACTAAGAGTTAGTAAGTGTAAATCATCACATACAGCACTTAAGCTCATATTATCATATTGTTTAAATTTCCATTTTAATCACGCAAGAAAATTATTCTGAACACATTCAACAGAGTTTACAAAATATTTAGATTCACAGTTGCATATTCAAGGCGAGACCTACATTACATAAATAGAAAACCTTGCATGTATTAATTGAGTTAAAATTTCTAAACAATCATTTAATAAGTGCTAAATTTCTCTTCGCTTTAGATGTTATAACTTGAAGATGTTTATGAAACAACAGTTTCGTATCCAAAATAATTCCTAAATCATTAACCTATTTACAAATTGAATATGATGGTTACCAATGTATTTATATAAAGAGAGATTTATTTTCCTGGAGTAAGATATCCCTTGAGTTTTAGACAAGTTCAAAGGTAGAGAATTTATTTCAGATCAATGTACAATAGTATTAATATTGTTTTGTAAAATTACATGATCATTCGTTGTTGAAATACGATGAAAGATTTTAATATCATCCGCATACAACAAATAGTTTCAAGTATTATTCTCAGATATATCATTAATAAACAAGAAAAAAGTGCCCAAAATTAGACCCCTTAGGTACTCCAGAAGTAATATTATAAATCACGAAGTAATATTACAATAATAATAATTATAATATGTAATAAATGCATTAAAGTAACAGTTTGGTATGTATTAGCCTTGCAAACTAACATTTTGAATAAATACAATGCCTTCCAGGACAATCTATTCACATAAAGCATAATTTGCTTTTATGCTGGTTTTAAAATTAATGTTAGGTTAATAGATCAAGAAATGACTGTTTTTCAACTATTTTTTTAAATTGCAATTGATCTTAACTTTCAGTATTACACTATAGAAAATTGAAAACCGCATTCATATTTTTTTAAAAATTTATAACACTAATGAAAGGATCACGAAAACCCTGCCTGTTTTCGATTACCTTCCGCAAGCATGGTGGGTTTCAATGCTGTGCAAAAACCACATCGCGTAAAAATCTTATTTAATGCAGTTTCAATCTGGGGAATATACGTAGTGCAATCAAATTTTTTTTCATAGGTCTCGGTTTTAGGTCTGCCGGAACACGTGTTCCTTTTAGTCTCATTATACCAACTTAATGAACTGGAAATAGGATATACAACTTTTCTACTAAGTTTCAACAAGTAATCAATCTTTTCATTAATGTCTGACTCCAACGAGGTACACAGAAAGAAGTTTTTCTATACATTCGCTTTGGTCTCTGATGAATGTGCAAATTTATAACACATATACTGTATACCTGCAGTTGGCTTATGGTGGACTCTAGTAACAAAATTATTATTGCGTCTTTTAATAATTAGGTGCACGCAGGTAAGCCAACCTTCCTTTTCATATTCAACGGTATATTTTAGTGTGAATCTGACTTATTTTGCTTATTACGAAATCCAACTGCGATTTTTCTTATACAGAGAAAGTACATCGTCAACATATCTTTAGTACCGCACAACAGTTAATTCTTGTTTTTCTTTCAAAAGTACAAAGAACTAAGTTGGTCAAGAAAGGAGATAAAGTGTTACCCATGGCTAAATCTTATACTTGGTGATATAAGGTTTTTTTCGAAAGAGAAAATAATGTATGTTAAACAGCATTTAAGTTTCTTCATGTGCAAGGTGGAAATTGCAGATTGGAAGATCAGTCCAAACGGAAGAGATGGATACATACTATCTACTACATCGAGTGAAGCCATTTTAATATGATTACCATTGACAAGATTAGAGATTTGCTGTTCTATTAAGTAACCGCTTTTAACGCAATGTGGAAATGTAAGATTTAACCCATTGGATTAACTGACTATCCATTTGACTATCATGTAAGCAGGATGGCGCTATCCTGATGTGATAGGTCTTAAAGGGACGTCTGTCTTATGAATTTTTGGACTTCAATAGATTATGAGTAAAACAGAATATGCGATTTTAAGTGATCTAAATGCAAGATCATCTGGTACCTGTGATGAGGTTTTACAGGGTGTCTACTAAAATTCCGAAATGAAATTTCGTGACCTTTTCTTTGCCAAACCATAAAATTTCTTAACATTCAAAAACTAATAACAGCACGTATATTGTTATCTAACAGTTGAATAAAGTGGTTAGATGCGTAGGTGGTTTCGGCGATGAGATGAGATTTGCATCGCCACTGCTCAATGATGCCAGCTGAAAGACAATGTCAAGAGCGAATTAGGCAGAAATTTCATGCATGCAATAAAAGCATGCTTTGCTTGCGGTTTGGTAGCGTCTAGACCCGACCACACATTTTTTTGATGATGAATTTTAACGTTTTATAGAACAAAATTTTCCAGTCTACTTATATTTGTACAGATAAAATAAATGGTGACGCAAAAGCTAAATTTCCGGGCTTTTTCTTGATTTTCATGACCATTTTCTGATTTTGCCACTTTCGTGACCCTGTTATAGTTGTTTATGACAGCTACTACTTTTTGTAAAACAGTTAATTTTGTGTGGATCTGTCTTGCACTTTTTGCAGAATCTCTTCCCTATCCAATTTCTTTGGAATATCATATTTATTCCCTTTATCAGCTTCAATGCAATAGTTATTATACTGTGTCAATCATTTTTTGACATCACATACATAAGCAGCTTAAAAAAAAAAAAAAAAAAAAAAAAAAAAAAACAACTTCAGGCCTTCACGGGATGTCAAGGTGTTTAATGAGGTGAGTATTGCTGAAGTGTACCTAAAACCTTCTCTTTCGTTTGGTTCTAACATTTTAATGGCCTTTTCGACAGATGGAATAACTTCACTTATTCGGACGTCTTGATAAAGATTGATTGTATGTAAACTTCATTTTATATAAATACTCAAATTTTTGTACGATGGTACCGTAATCACATTGTATACATACTTATTAATGTTCCTTGCACTTATATTGTTGATTTCATGTTCTAACTGAGTTTCTTTATTTTTCCTTTTCAAACGATACTTTCTCCTCTTTTCTACAACCTTCCTATGAATTATCGTGAACAATCTAACCAAAATAAATCCCGGAGCGCTATTGTCATTAATAAATAAAAAGTTATACAATTATCAAAACTCATTTCAACCTAACACAGATGGAGCATGGTTCTCTTTTGCCTTGTTAAATTTCCACAGTTGTACAGTTATGAACATCCATTCTGTTTCTTTGCTTTAGTGTTACAATCTTGTTTAATTTTCGCAGACTAAAAATGACAATGAAAGACTACGAAGTCCTCTCCTCCCCTCACACACACACAAACATGTGACAGAAGTGCCTCCAAAACATGGAAACACAGAAATTTTTTAGATACACAGACTGCCCTGTGACCGATCATATATAAGTCCCACACTAAGTTTGGTGCCATTCTGTGGTACCTACAGCGCAGTGGCACCGGACAGCAACTTCACACGAGTATAGCACACAAATTATACAGGATGAGAAAGGTTCCTTATCACTTTATATAAAATAAACAGCAGTTGAATTGGCTGCAAATTGACACGGTAGGAATATTTATGGTTATGGAGGAAACAATTTTATGTCGTTGGGGAAATCAGCTGTCATTTTCAATTCAACTTGAAAATTTTAAATGGGAAGAGGTCATGCGAAACATGAATCGGGGCTAGAATAAAAATAAATAAATAAATAAATAAATAAAAGAAGTATAGTGGTGAAGGTTTGGTTAACTAACTTTAATAAGTAAAACACAACCAATGCATAAATGTTACAAAATTATGTTTTGTTGCAACCTGTATCATTGTAAGCCCGATGGCAGAACTTTGTCTTTCTGCGATGAGCTTTTGTAAGTCAAAACTTTTCTGCAGAAAAAAAACACTTCTGATTGTTAAAATACGCTTTACGCGACATAAAAAACAGTCGTCCGTGCATTTAAGACATCTACACATAGCAGGCATGTTTTTATACTTTTCTGTTGGCTATTTTCTTTTTCCTCTGGCAAATTTTCTGCGATCACATCGCAGATCGCGGCATGTTTTGCTATGGGGATTGTAAGTTGATGCAGAATGCCACTACCGGGTGAAAAGTAATCGGGGTCGACCCATGTCTGGTGAGATACGTGAACATGACTCTTACACACAAATTGAATCAACTACACCCACAAAGAGGGCCAATGTCACATCCTTTCGATACTCCCACAATGTTCGCCACTGTTTTCACTGAAGCTCCAACCAGACGGGTGCCAACGATCATGCCTCTTTGGAAGTCTGTCAGGTCGCTCATTTTACCGCACCACTTTTACACCACGACACTCACAGGTGAACTGGTTACTTCTGACGGAAGAGCAAGGTCCACATGACACATTGAAAACAAAAAACGATCGGCAACCGCAACACGTGTTGTACAGTGGAGGGGGGCCAAACTTACGTGTCCTGTATGAAGTGTTTTTAGATTGTTTTGTCTACCCCTGCATATATATATATATATATATATATATATATATATATATATATATATATATATATATATATATAAATGATGGAAGGGAAAGATATATTAAAATGATCGAAAATAACCTTTTTTTAAAAAAATTAACCCAATGAAGCGGCTAATTGACACTAGTAGGGTACCATACGATAATAGGACGACGTAGAACAACACAATGATAACAGGAAAAATATACTTACGTGACCGGTTGTTCGATGCCTTGCTCTTCCTTCCCTAGTCCTCCTCCTGTCCAGCCCATCAAGCGTAGAAGTTTATTCCCAATATTATCAGCGCCTAACGGAGTGTCACCACCGACCGAGTCACCTTGGTTTCCCTCAGAGCTGGAATTACCATTCCCATCAGCACCAGCAGTTGTTCTGTCTATTGTTCCGTCTCCCAGAAACTTATGCTTCATCTGAAACAGAATGTATTTCATTAATGTTGAGAATAAAAAGTCTATTGGTATGATCGATGGAGTTCTTCCCCTCCTCTTTTGAAAATAGCTATAATGAAAACTACGTAGATCAAAGCAAAAATGATATGTATACCATTGTGCACATATTACAATGCAAGCTCCTGAGTGTTATGGATCTTATAGCTACTTCCTCTTTTTCTCCCACTTGAACATTAAGAGCTTGACATACCAAAAATAATACAAAATTTACCGTTTTTCTTTTGCTTGTTTTTAACTACTACTTTTTTAAATAATAGTTGTATTTAGTTTGTAACAAACAAAATAATTTTAACATATAGTTATTAAAATTAAATAATAATGTTATTTAAAAAGTAATTCACAGGATTCCAAAATAACATGATACGTAATCAAATGCAGTTGACTTCGTTCCTAAAGCGCTGCCTTAACTTAGATTTTGGGGGAAATGTTATTCTGGCAACACTGTAATTTTTATGGACAACAAAACTGAAAATTCTTCATGTTCATATTTTCTGTTGTAGAATAACATTATCTATGAGTGGTAAGTTGCATTTCATTATCTCGTTTCACTTACGAAAAACAAGGAAAAGAAAAATAGTAAATTTTGTATTATTTTTAGTATGTCAGGCTCGTAAGTACTTTCATTAATTTATTAAACCAACCGCGTAACGTTTCTTTTATTGTCTTATTAGTCTTTCGTTGTTAAAGTTATTTCTCTACAAAATATTACGCCAGTAAATTACGCTTACGCAGGAGAAGGAAACGAAATAGAACCCGGCCAAGTTCAAGAGTTTTAAACTTACCATTAATTTAACTTTTTTATGCTAACTACTTTTATTATTTTGGCCGACTTTTATATTAAGTATTTTCTTTACAATGTGTAGATCAAGCTACTACCTAATCCTTCCATATTCTCAATTTCTCATACAACATAATATAGTCATACTCTCACCTCCTATCTATATTTAAAGAAATATCTTGATACTTACAATTAGTGTAGGGCACTGTTCTCTCATAAGTTTGAGAGCTTTCTCCGCCACTGAATTTTTAGCTCCTTTCTTCGTTACGTCTGAAGCTGAACACAGTAAGTAGTCTTCTATGAAGAACTTGCACCTGGAGATTATTTAAAAAAAAAAATCACTACAATTTCTTTCTAGTTTGGGAATTGCTACAAGCTAAACAAAAACTGAATTAGGAAAACAACGTATTTCTGAGTTTGACAATTGAAGAGAGAGCTGAAGAATGCCGCCATATAATAGAATATGAAGTTTGTACAAACAATTCTTATAAAATTTTCGAAGCAGGAGAATGAAATTGAAACAGCTGCTCTTCTTTAGCAGTGATCTCTTCATTTACGTTTTATTTATGGAAAAAAGAACTAAATTTCTAATTGTACGGGATGTTTCAAAATAAATATCGGGGTTTTAAGGCTTTGTAGTATTTATTACATTTAATGTACAATTATAAATAATATATCAAATGAAAGAGCAACTCAAACAGCTTTTGCTACAAGTGTTCAATATGACCATTCGTCACTAGGCACACATCAAGTCGATAGGCGAGAAAAGCCCGTAAACTGCCAGGATGTGGCACAAAATACATTCAACTTAGAGGAATCTCGTTGGAACTGTACCATCTCGTGGAGATTTAATAGATGCGAACATTATGAGTATTCACATCGTCACTTAAGTGAAATGTCGATTCATCACTGAAGATGACACGATCCAGAAAATCATCTTCGTCATGCAGCAACATTTCATTTGCAAAGTTGGCACGTAAACCGTAGTCTGTACGCTTTGAAGTTTCTAGCAACTGCAAATGATAAGGACGTTGTTCTAAGCGTCTTCTTAAAATTCTCCACACACACAGTTGCAATGTAACTACAGGTTCAGTCTTTGCAAAATGTAACACACAAAAAGCTTTCTGCTCACTAGTCATCATCTTCGTTACTAGCGCTTTCTACCGGCAGACAGAAGAAACAGTGCATGGGTGCGTACAAAACAATTTGAGTTGCTCTTTCATTTCATGCATTATTTATAATTGTAAGTTAATTGTAATAACTACAATGGCTTAAAACATCGATATTCAGTTTGAAACACACTGTATTATTAAATTCACGCTTATTTTATATACGTATCGTATATGCTCTTTTAGCCTATTTTATATAAATGCTCTTTTACTGTCGAATGATTTCGAAGCTATATTGTTGGGTGATTTAAGCTAGAGCTCTGCGCGCACATAAGATACTGCTTCTACATCTACAATTCAACCGCAGCACTTCAGATGCGGAATGCCACCTCGCAAGATCTCTATCCGCATTTGCAGATAACGAAAACAGACGTTTGGCCATCAATCAAATACAAACTTAACACTAAATCAATGCGGACTGTTAACTACGCTAAATAAATGCAATAAAATCCATGTAGTTACAAATTTCAATTTGAAATTTGAAAATGCACTTACGAGTGCTTTTCAAATGGCAAGTTACATAACACTGAGTGGAGTTTCCGCTTTCTCGAGTTTTAGTTGACCAGTATTGTCAATTAGCAGAATCGACAGTGTATATTGACTTTCCGCACTACTACAAATTTCGTTAATATCTAGAATATCCTGTATTAATAAAATACAACTGATCAAAACACCAAACAGTTTTGGCAACGTAACATCGCCTTTATCACACACGTTATGAAAGATTAATCCAAGAATAACTTAAAATTAGTTGAGAATGCTCGAAGAGCATTGCCACGACGAACTTGAAAAGAATTAATCTTTTTCGAAATTTATATGAAATTTTACTTAGTCAATAACTAAGGGCGCAATAATTATTCAATCAATAATTGGTATTGGTATTGAACAACTCCAACATTGTCTCTCTATGACTTCCGGTTCCCAAACTATGGCCTCTTAAATCTCCCGAAATCGGAACTATTTTGGGCAATATCTCGGGAACGGTAAGAGTGACGCGAAAAATTCCATCATTTCTTTCAGATAGTTTTTGATGCTCTATGCAAAGGAGGGCTCAAATTAAAAAAAAAAAATCGCAAACAACAGATAGATGCACAGCAGGCTCGCAACCAAAGGGGGGTGCCCCCCTCCTAAACTTTTCGTGGCCCCTCCAAACCTTGACACAAAATACTATTATTAATACAAAAACAACACAATTTAGCTATTGGTAAGAGAATGTTTAATGACTTGGCTCCCCCTTAACATAGTCATGCCCCCCCCCCCCCAAACTTCTGTGGCTAGTTGCGGGCCTGAGACGCAGACAGAGAATTTAGTAACCAAGTTCGTCGAAAATACAGTACAACCGCAAAAATGCAGTGCAACAACTTAATTTTTAATTTATTCTTGGATTGATCTTTTATAACGTGTCTGATGAAGGTGATGTTACGTTGCCGAAATTGTTTCATAAGTATTATTAATATATATTGGGTGCTTTGATCTATTTTATTTTATTAATAGTGTGAATATTTCTAAAGCTATAATGAACAAGATACAAATAATATTACTATATAAATTACTCTCTTTAGTAAGTAGTAGAAAAATGAATTACGAATACAAACAAGACAAACCGCATGTTTCTATGCCAACTGGTTGTTATGATACAGCCTCTTAAATTGTCCCATATAAAACAATTCTAATATTTTGTACTTACAGGAAATCGAAAATGAAAATGAAATCTTTGAGTTTTACGTCCCACGGTTATGCCGGTTAGGCTAAAGGAGACGGTGATGATGAGTAATGAATGAAATGGTGGGAGAACTCCGAGAAAACCCACGCACACGGTGTTTGTCCACCTCAAAGTTCACTTGGCGGGGGCTGGGATCGAACCCGGAACCCCAAGCACCAGAGGTGAACATTCTACAACTGAGCCACCGCAGCCCCTTATAGGAAATTGAGCTCTCAACCTATCAGAAGGTAGTGTTGCATGTTGAGAGATGTGGTTTAGGAAGTCTGTCGTTAGATTTTAGTTGACATTTACAAAATTTATTTTTTTATTTTTTTCTTTCTCTAAAAGCTTTTCTTTTTTTTTTTTTTTTTTTTTTTTTTTTTTTTTTTAATGAATTTATGTAGTCTCAAGTTTCTTGAAAGCATCTTGTATAAACCTGTTTGGATAATTAAACCTGGTGCAATGGCGAAAAGTTTTTTGCCCTACACATGTCTACTTCATATTTCTAATCCTTACTGTTTCCCCCTTCCTTGCTACTTTTACACAATACACATTTGGTTATATGGTCAGCTATATTTTGTTGAGTCAATATTTTGATATTGACTAACATGCCAGGTAATGCCTTCTGCAAAGTAATATAGTTTACGTCCGCATACATAAAAAATATTTTAATACCAAAATTTGTTTTTTCTACTTTAATCAGCTGAATTAGTAAGTTTACGTTAGATAATATCATCTGCAGTAAAGTCAATTAAGGGTAATGCTTAAGGTAATCAACCTTGGAGGTTTATATCCTGTATCTTTTAAAACTTTCAATTTACGTTATGACAACGTGATTGTGGGTGTTCCCTAATGTCCCAAATTTATTGTCTTCTATAAGGAAAAGTAGAAAAAGGGGTGGACTTTGTTAAACCGCCTTTAAACGAAACCACAAACACACCGAGTTTATCGAAGAAGTGTGTGTAAGATTTTAACGAAGCAACTTCGATTAACAACGACAGCTCATGGACTTACAGCAATACATTAAAATATTGTGAAAAGCTAACATATGATATATATATATATATATATATATATATATATATATATATATATATATATATATATATATATATGTTAGCTTTTCACAATATTTTAAAAAAAGTGCAGCAGAATTTAAGATGGTAAAATATATAAACTTATATATATATGCAGTTTATAAAAGTGCAGCAGAATATATATAAACTTTACTCAATGAACTTTAATATTACTACAGACCATATATTTTACCATCTTAAATTCTGCTGCACTTTTTTTCTTCATAAAAATGCAATTTGTTTATTCCATTTCTAATTAATTTAACAACTACTTTAGAGCTGCATAGAAGTCAAAGATCTATGTATTTATTTGTAAAAATTGAACGATTTAATATTCCATGTTTCCGACTTTTCAGAGCTGGTAGTGGAAACAACATTCCGAATTTATTGGGCAACTATTTATTTACATTTTCTTTGTTGCCTTTAGTGTTTTTCAAGTCACTATAAAGAGTAACGGGACACTAGTAAAGAAAGTTTGGGTTCGTTTTGCTGCTAGATCCAGATGACATTGCTTTATTTCTTTTTACTCAAATATTTCCATAATACGAGTAGTTTAAAGATAGAAATAAGCATCATATTTGTTTCGGAAGAATTTTGAAAGCAAACACTTCTTTCTCCGTTTTTTAACTGGGTGTTTACGTTTTAGTATACCCATTTTTCTCTTCCCATCTATTCAACATATAGACTCAAGATTCCTGAATAAACGTTGAGTTGAGTTAATTTTGAGTTTAACGTCCCTTTCAGCAGCGAGGCTCTGTGAGACGTGGACCTACTGATTAACGTAGAATTCGAACCACGAGCTCCCGCCGGGAATCGAACCCGGGTCTCCCACACCGAAGGCGCGTACACTAACCACTTAGCCACGAAGTAGCTCGTCCTGAACAAATGTGTAGGCATCCAAAGGATATAGCACTCAAATCAAACTCAAAGGATATAGCAATTCGAGACACGTAGGAGACATGGAGAGCCGATATAATCGGAGAGGAACATGACCTCTTAACTATACCCGTTCAATTCGAGTTCTTTTTTTAGTGAATAAAGTTCACACTGTGTGTGTTCGTAAGCTGTAGAGAATGTGTTTAAAAATAATTATCAGAGGCTTCAGAATTTATTTATGTCATGCATCTGCGCTGAAACAAGAATGTTCTCTGGGAGAAAGGCCTCTCTAAATCCCGAGAAGTTAATTACGTAATAGGAATACTGTGGATGATCCTTTGTGTAGCATGTAGAAAACTTATACGACAAGGATATCAAGAAAGTGAGTAACAAAATTTGGAACATGTCATAATTTAAAACTGAGGCTCAGACAGCGACAAAATACTAACTAGACGATGCTCATAGTAGGATGAAACAGACGACAGGTTTCTGGCACTTCTAGTGGAATAAATTATTCGGTAATTAATTTATTTAGTATTTATTTTTCCAGCATACACAATGAATAGTTTAAATTTTAATGGAGTGTGATTTTTAACTTCATGAATAATGCTGTCACTTCACTTGCAGTAACGCTCGATGTAGAAACAGCAAAAAGGGAAAAGAAAGTCCGCAATACGACAACGGTGACCTAAATAACACGTACCATTGGTTACTGCTCATGTCGCTTCTGATCTAGAAAGAGCTGTAAGTAAGGAACTCTCAAATCCGTGTTTCTGACAAGTTGACAATACAATCATTCTCAAATGACTTCAGAGATTATTGCATTATTATTATTTTATGTAATAAATTATGTATAAGAAGTTTTAAAAGTAATTAATATTAACTTAAGCTGAAAGAAGACTCATATTTACTAAGCAATATTCAGTGCTAACAGTATACAAATTTACAAAAAAAAAAAAAAAAAAAAAAAAAAAAAACTGACATATTCAAGGTAAAGCATGTAAAAATCTTACTGCATAATATGGTTTAAGTCTCTGTGGTCCTTGGAAAGAGATACTCGCTGAAGTATACGAAATATTGGAAATTATTTCAGGAATTAGGAGTTAGATTTCTGTGCTGTCAGCATCTATCGCCATTTAGCGCGTCATGTATATGAGGGATAACGTCCCTTGGCAAGCACACTATCCGATGAAAGGGAAGGAAGCGGATGGGACCATTATGCAAAGTACCATCCCGGCATTTGCCTGGTGAAAATGAGGGAAACCCAGAAAAAACCTCACTTAAGATGGCTGGCCTGAAAAAGCCGTTACACTTTTTTTCGACCGAGTGTCCCAAAATTGTTTCGGAATGTTGTGCCCAATATTGCGTCTTCTTCAATCATTGTAAGTCAATTTTCCTTCTTGCAAGGACTCATTCAAACAAGAATTTTAGAAATGATCCACAAAAGTGAATAAAAAGATTGCGATCTTGGTCAATAACTAGTTTTTTGGATCAGGGGCCACAAAATGTTTCAACGGGCTCTAAATCGAGTTTTCGTATTTTCTACGGAATAAACACATCATGCTCAGTTCAGTGATAGTTTGAATTTACCTATACTGCAGGGTTCTTACTGGTCTAGGAAAACTCAGGGAACATGCAGGTCAGGGAAACTCAGGGAAAAAGACTAGAAGTCAGAGAAAGTCAGGGAAATTTTATAAAATATATTTTTTCTAACATTAATTGTACACCAATTTCAGCTTGGCCAGCTATTAATGAACACAGTATGGAATGTTGCTCAGATTTTTATGGGTGGTAAGTGGAACGTACGTATGAGCAATTGATCAGGGCTGGCAAAAACCATGGTTTTTATTGAAAAAAAAAACAAAAAACCAGGTTTTTTTGGTTTAAACCAGGTATTTTTGGTTTAAATAATTTATTCTATGTATTTATATTAGATATGGAGACAAATTAGTTTGTTTCGCCTTGGTGTTATTATGTAACAACAAGGTTATGCTAGAAGGGGTGACATAAGCTTAAAGCGGAATCCAAACCGCTTCTCGGCTTCATCCAAGAGAAATTGTCCATTTGGACACGAAACCGGGACTAATTGATCACAAATGTGATTGCCGACTCACTCACGAAGGACTCCTGATAAAAATACGTTATACTGATTTTTATATAGGCCTACTTGTTAATATAATTGTCAAGAGTCATTTCAGAAGGACAAAAAGATAAACAGTTACACAAGTAAAAACATTATACAGAATTATATATAAATCGGGAAACTCCCGCCTTAGCCAATCGGAAAATCCTGTTATTACTTTAAATGTATTTGTATATAAAATTTTAAGGTCAACGTATCATAATCACTACGATAAAACTGAGATGTTAATTTACAAATTTGGTATGTAGATATCATTCAATAAAATTAAAACAAAGTCAAATTCAAGCTGATGTTGGAAGTTGTGTAGGCAGTTGATAAATTTTGCCAATTGCTATAAATATATTTAAGCAACCTTGGCTTAGGCATTCAGGGAAGTAGAAATATACAATTTGGTTTCGTTTCGTATGTTTAGGCTTAACATCCTTATGAAGTACCAAGGTTATCACGGAAAACTTTCGCTTATATAAAGGGACACCTCAAATCGCTACTTGGTTTACGTATCACTTGAAAGATGGGTTGTGGTTCGACCGAGAATTGAACACGGGACCCTTGATTAAAAGGTGAAAAGTACATAAACGTAATGCAGATGGTTTCATATGCGGAGACGTCACCATGAAGTTCACATGACTTAAAGGATTTTTCGTTCTTTTTTGTTTGGTTTAAACCAGTTGGTTTATTTGAAAAAAACGGCTGGTTTAAACCAGGGTAGCCCTGCAATTGATTATTATTTATCTCTATCGAATAAATGTTCTTATATATAAATATTCACCGTTATTTATTCCTATTTATATGTCAACGTCATCCGACACCTGTCATAAAAGTCAGGGAATTTCCTGCCAAAGGTCAGGGAGAAGTCAGGGAAATAGATTTCTCCAGATCAGTAGAAACCCTGATGTACTACTACAGATATAACGCGTACAAGAAAATTTTTGATGGAAATATATTGTTAGTTTTTGGATAAGGAGCCACAAAATTTTTGAACGGCCCCTAAATCTAGTCTTCGTATCTTCTACGGAATAAGCACATCATACTGAGTTAAGTGATAGTTTGGGTTTGGCTACACTATATGTAGTTCTCCAGATATAAGGCGTACAAAATTTTTCATTGAAATATATAGGATCTTTTGATCCAAAAAGTGAAACTCCGTTTCACATGTAATGTATCATGTTGCAACACCGAAATCACGCTTTTCAGTGTTTTTTTTTTTCTTTCCTGACTGCTAATTAGCAAAACAGAATTATGCAATAACTTTCTTTATCCAACTCATATCAGAAGGTCGTAATTTTCATCAGGCTCTATTGTAATTTTCTCTCCAGTCGTGAGTGGTGTTGAATAACATCGGTGGTCACACCATTTCGCAATTTACTTTTCTAAAACTACCGTATAATATGCACACTCTTTCCTTTGAGAATAACGCCAACAATGCAATACGCCTTATACAAATACAGATTTTGATTATTTCAATTTCAGTAAATTTTCCATATTGTTTTTCTTTCTTTTAATTTTTTAAAATGTCTTCCTTATTTTCTTAGGGTACGGTTATAACGAAGTTTTCTTATTTTATCCTTCCTTTTCCCTCCTTCAACGGGTAGGAAAGAAGCAAAAAGAACACACTGCTTTAAATGGAACCTCGTGATACCGCATCCTGAATCAAGCTTTATATCTTTTCTTTTTTACTTTTTTTTTTCTTTCTTTACAATGGATGATCAAGTAGTCAGCGAACTGACTGGCTACTCAGACACATATATACAAGAGTTCTGCTTGCTCAGTGACATTTAAAACACGATTGCAGATGTTCTTTTTACAGCAAATATACTGTTGGTTCAGAACCGCTGAGAAATCTTTGAACGTTTTTTCTGCCAACTCTGATTTCTCTGAGTAAGGAAAATGTATCGCTAAACTTGGCACAAGCATGCTATTCTATGAAGGATGAAGTATGATTCGAGATAGGGAAATCAGGAAAACTTGGGTATAACCGTATTCTTACGACGTGAATAGTATTCAAGCTACGTACAGTATGGTAACTCGGTAAATGTCGTTTGCATACAATCGGTTTATTTTCCATTTCAAATGCTTTCCTCTGGACGCACTTGCACTATAGATGTTCCCAGATGCGCGTGCGATTCTGTTTAGTTAAGCATTACTAACATTTCGTATATGTTTCTTCCTATAATATTATTGTATTTATTAAAAAGACTTTGCGATAACAATGAATGACAAAAAGGGTAAATATAACTTAATGTCAATTACAATAAAGTTTATAGATACATGCAGACCAAGTGAATGTGTGTACATATATCAACTTAAAATTATATTAGTGTTTAAAAGTATCAAGAAATTTGCACTAACTCTAATGAACTGATTACTTCCTTCATTGCACATTCCAGACACACATGTTAGAAGATTATTGAAAACTTAAAAGGGAAAAATCAGCAAGAAAAAAGAGAAAATTACCACCTCCAGGATTCACTTACGTAGTATTTGTTTCATCGCTCACGAATTCGTACTGTATTTTCTTGTGACACGCAGAGGATGAACGCCCGAGGATTTGTATTGCGTTGGGCTCGACATTTGCACTTTCAATCAACACAAGATCGGATAAAGGGCCTGTTTTGGGAGGCGTGAAAAATAATCGCACCTCAGCGTTCTGAGCGTCACTTACAATCCCTGACGAATATCCACTACCACGAACATTTCGATTTGACGGTGGGCTAATGTTGTAGGTCTTTACGCCACCATAACGCGATTTGTTAATGCCTCTGGAGATAGCAGAGCACTGTTCTGTGGAGTTCGACGAAGAGGAGGATTCAGAAGAGTTTTGATTCACTGTTTCTGGACACTTTTGTACACTTGACACTGGCGTAGACAACTGGTTGTAAGTATCTTGTGAGGAACGGGAGCTTTTAGTGCTCTGTTGAGCTGCCGATTCCTTTGATGAGGTTGATTCCTGGAATTGCTTCTTTGATGTCGTTGTGTCTGTTTTGCGAGAAGTGGATGTGGAATTGGAGGGTTTGGAAGTTTTAGTGGGCACTTCTGAAACGATTACAACTTCATCATCAGACTGCGCCTCTTCACTTCTGTCAAGTTTACCAGTTCCAGTTGCGGATTCTGTCGATAATTTGGAAGATTTCGCTGGTGGTGTTGTTGTTGATGATGATGATGCTTGTTCTTGTGGTCTTTTTAGTCCTAAAAATACAATCACACGTATTAGTTTAATGTGTATTTAACTGCTTTCTTTAGCCAAGATTGTTCTTACAGACAGCATGTGAGAGAGAACAACTGATTCATATGAAGGGTCCAGGGGGAAAACACGGTAAGTCACATTTCGTAAATTTTTCAGGAGAGCGGTTTTAAAGCATGGACAAAGCGACTTCTTTCTTATACGGAATGTCTTTAACCGTTTAGAAAATGGGATCAAGCTGTTACTTTCGCAGCGTTGTTATACTATTGGTAAGATGCCGCCTTTAGCTGTCTGAAGGGACAAATCTCTCAAAATCATGTAATTTGGATTTAGCGTGTTTTTCCCTTGTACCCTTCATATGTACTTCAACCAACTATAATGAGACTTAATAACCGTTGTATTTTAAATTGCAAGTACTGTGTAAATAGCTGCGTCTTATACTGTTTTACTAGTCTTCGGCTAGCTGGAGATTTCGCTTCCAGACCCCGTACCTCACACTTCTTATAACAATTGCAACCCTCATTTTTTTTTAAATTCCCTTCTAACGGAAATATATAAAAAAACTGAAACATGTCTTTACTTAGCATGTCTCTACTCTTAAGGGACTTCGAGATATGACTATCTTATTATAAGAATTACAATCCCTACCTTGTTTCCTTTCTTTTTTTTTTTTTTTTTTTTTTTTTTTACTTCCCTTCTAAGGGAATTATATACAGGGTGCGGAAAAGTCCCCAAACGGTTCAATATCTCGCGAAATATACAGATCAGCAAAACAAAAATAACACGTATTAAATAGTTTTGAAAAAACTATCCAATGATGCCAAACGCAACCCACTATTCCCACCCTCTTCGGGGGTACGGGAGGTAATTTTAAAAGTAAAACCCCAATTTTTTATTGCACATTTGGATTCTCCAGAAAAAGTGACAGTGATCTGACCCAAAATTGAAAATAGTGCCTTCACGGAAGGCACTTGAATCGACACACAAAAAAAGGCGGCCGCACAACGTTATGGAAATGTGGTCTCTCAGTATCGTACTCTGTGGCCATACAGTTAGCGTACTGGACTGCGGAATCACAGGTCGTGTGTTCGATTCCTGCGCAGAATAACGTCTTTTATGTGAATTTTTATACCGAAATAATGAATTCATACATTTTAACTTAGAAAAAAATAATGTAATTTGTCCATATTTATTAATTTACAAGAAAATACAAATGGCGACAAAAACGGTTTATTTCTGTTGTAAATAACCCTACGAACTCTAACCCTAATAACCATATTACTAAGAACTACTTCATAAAGCTAGTTGACAAAATAATTATCGAAATTTGTATTCTATGTAAGTTCAATAAAGTAGTATTTGAAGTTAAAATGTATGGAATTTATTTGGGGAAATAAACGAAAAAAATCCGCCTTGAACGGGAATCGAACTCAGAACCTCTGACTATGTAATCCAATACGCTAACCGTACGGCCACAGAGGACGGGACTGACAACTAGCATTTTCTTAACGTTTTGCTGCACCGCCTTTTTTTGTGCGTCGATTCAAGCGCCATCTGCGAAGACACTGTTTTCAATTTTGGGTCAAATCATGTGTACTCTGGAGAATCTAAATGTGCAATAAGAAATAGGGGTTCCTATTTAAAATTTCAAAGTTACTCCCCGTACCCACAAAGGGGGTGGGGATAAGGTGTTGCATTTGGTATCATTGGATAGCTTTTTTTAAACTATTTAACGCACCTTTTGTTTTGCTGTTCTTTATAGTTTGCGAGATATTGGACTGTTTCGGGACTTTTTCCGCACCCTGTATATATATATATATATATATATATATATATATATATATATACGCTAAAACAAGTCTTTAATTATTTTAAATTAAAAGCCTCAATACCAACTTTCATGCCTCTAACAAAGAATTTTAAATTATGGTCATGTTATTTTAACAATTGCAACCCCGATTATTTTTCCTCCCCAGTTTTTTCTTCTCTTGTAGAGGAAATATCACAAACCGCTGAAACAAAGTTTCAAATTATTTTAAATTTAAAATCCAAATATCAAATTTCATGTCTCTAATCTTAATGAATTTCGAGATATGGGGATCCAATTACAACAACTGTAAACCAACTTTTATTTATT
This sequence comes from Thermobia domestica, assembly GCF_964235325.1. Lineage (NCBI taxonomy): Eukaryota > Metazoa > Arthropoda > Insecta > Zygentoma > Lepismatidae > Thermobia > Thermobia domestica. Next base: position 28,026,757 of record NC_137458.1, read on the forward strand.
AAAAGAAAGAATTGAAGTTTTCCACGCGAAGTGTTTTTAATATGTCTTCTCGGGCCATCAGCCAAGTGAAGTTATTCACATCCGACGTTTCTAATCCGATGTCTGCATTCGAAACGTCGGATGTCAATACCTGCATCTGGCTGATAGCCCGAGAAAACTTATTAAAACCACCCTTCTTTAATCCTCATCTTTTTCCTTCCCTTCTAGACAAATATCAAAACACGATGAAACACGTGTCTAATTATTTTGAATGAGAAGCCCATGTACCAAATTTTATTTCTCTAACCTTCAGATTCCGAGATATGGCCAGTGTACGATAATAATTGCCAGCCCCCTCTCACCTTCTCTTTCCTCGTCAAAATTCCAAAAATCCTTCCTCAGTGAGACCTTACGTCACAAATCCTATGCCCTATCCAAATTTCAGCTTTCTAGATTAAGCGGTTTGGCCTGGCTGTTGATCAATCGGTCAGTCAGTCAGGACGACTACTTTACAAATTTATGTTTAACTGTCATCTTCAAGTGTTTTGAGCTAGTGTGTGTGTGTAGGTGGTGACCAATATTTAAAACAGCACTCTGATGTGTCTTGAAAAAGACTAAGCGAAAAATACATGAAAATCTTTATAACCCAATGTTCGTCAATTCATGTTTAGTAGGTGATGGTAAAAAAAAAAATGGTTGATGAAATAAGACTGACCAGGTAAATAATAATCAGAATAGGAATCCAACGGCGCATAAAAAAAGTTTGTGTTTGTTAGTCTTAACAAAAATGTACCAGATTCTATCTGTTAAAAACCATTCTTCTATATAGTTTTTAGTCTGGAAGTGAAAATTTTAGGTAATAATATTCCAAGAAACTCGTAAAGTTGCAGGCTGTGTCGAGTTGAGTTGTTTTTGAGTTTAACGCCCCTCTCAGCAGTGTGACTATATGAGACGGGACCTACTGATTAACATGGAATCCGAACCACATGAGCTCCGGGAATCGAAGCTATGTGTCGGGGTTTCAATTACACGCTAGAAATGGAAAATTCTGCCTCTTGAAGAGGATTGAATTTTTCTCATCGCTAAAGTGATCGCTTTCGGCGCGAGTGTTCGGAAGCTCAATACTACTGGGAAGTACAATGAATCGGATTAAAGCCCGAGTAGCGATGTTTATATTTCAATTATTTGTATTCGAGAAAAGATTATCAAAGGACAGCCCATCATGCCACTAGTAAAGTGCTCACGCTTGGATAAATTCCTAATTGCGTTTTTCATACTAACTTGAGGATGCTGAACATAACGAAACTAGTTTTAAACTTATCCGTCCATGGCGTCACGAGAAAGATAATCTCATAATTGGGATCTTTGAAGTACCGCTTACGTCAATGGTAAAAATGCCCATGCTAGCATACATTTCTAATTGCACTTTTTAAACTAATTTGAGGGTGTTGAATACAAAGAAACTATTTTTAAACTTGTCCGTCCATAGGATCAAGAGAAAAATGATCTCGAAATTGGAATCTCTGAAGTAATGAAACGATTTTTTTTTTAAGTTCAACGTTTCACAATTACGCCCGTTAGGCTAAGGGAGACGATGATCAAAGCAAGTGAATAATGATCAAAAGAATGGGTGGAATGAGAATATAGGAGGAAACAGGAGTATCCCGAGAAAGCGCACAGACAAAATGTTGTCCACCATGGACGTCTGAAGAAAATTTTCTAGGGGGAGCCCATCTCCCTAGTTGCTATATTACGTTTGGTATTTTTTAATTGTATTCAGAAAATCTAAGAAATTTAAGTTGTTTTCGTAAGCCAGGGGGGGGGGGGGGGCGGGTCCCATCCTGTCCCCATGTTGTCTACCACAAGCTTACTCGACCAGAAATCGAACCAGAGACCCCATCCACCAGAGAAAAGTGCTCTATCTTTGAAGGAATGTTTATGGCAATAGTAAAAGTGCCCATGCTTGGGTACACTTCTAACTGCATTTTTGTATTTTTTTTAGGACATTTTATTAACAAAAAGTTACTGAATATGATTAAGTAATTACACGACATGTATATGATTTGTTGTACAATATATTCAATGAATTTCTTCTTTATGATCAACAAAGGAAAGACTGGAGTCTTTTTCCGCGTGACACCATGGATGGATAAGTTTAAATTTAGTTTCTTTGGAAAGAAATAAAATGAAATCTTTCAGTTTTACGTCCCACGGTTATGCCAGCTAAGCTAAAAGAGATGCTAATGATGAGAAATGAATAGTGGGAAGAAACACCAAGAAAACCCATGCACCAGAGGAGAATACTCTACCACTGAGCCACCGCGGGCCCTATTTTCTTTGGATTCAGTGTCCTCAAATTAGTAGTATCTCACAATTAGAAATTTATCGAAGCGTGAGCACTTTTTATTACTAATATGATCGACTGTCCTTTAGTAATCTTGTCTCAATGCAAATAATTAAAGCATGAACATAGTTTCATTTTTTTTCTTGACAATAGTTATGCTACTAGTATTATTAACCTCTAAAGTCCTGGCACTAAGCGTGTTTTTTTTTTTTTTTTTTTTTTTTTTTATTTATTTTTTTTTACTAGCGTGGCACTAAGCACGATGCAAGCCTCAGAATAGAAGCAAAAGAATAAAAATCAGAGGTACACATATGTGTACCTATGAACTGAGGAGGTTAAAACTACATACACCAAAAAAAGTGTCTACTTACAAATAAACAGAACTTAAGTTTACAAGTACATACAAGTAAAGGATTTAGATTTCTGGGTTTTTGGCATCTAAGGCCATTTAGCACGTCACGTTTGAGGGATGATGTCCCTTGGCGAGCACACTATCCGGGGAAAGGGGATGAAGGAAGCGACCTGCAATCTGTAAAGTTAGGTACCACCCCATCATTTGCCTGGTGTGAATGAGGAAAACTCAGGAAAACCTCATTTAGAGTGGCTGGCCTGAAAAAGCGTTTTACATTTTTTCGACCGAATGAAGTACATACAAGTAAAAATTAACACTATTTTATGCCCATGTACTACCTATGATAAGCTATGTTGTAAATAAATAATAATAATAGTAATAAACTAACTTTGCTCCTACAGCTAATGGTTTTGAATCCAATCCTTCATTAACTGAGGAATTATCGCTGCTATACTGGCAACACTTCCAAGCCAGAAGATAATGGTGTTGATAAAATAAATGAAAATTGTCTGAATAAATATAAAATATGAAGACCAATGGTTGATAGTTTCCTATAACAGCATCCACAATATAAATTTCCTTAGTTGTCCTACCCCTTCTTTCGGTGAAGACGTCAATAATGCTATGCCATAGTATTTAAATCAGAGTTTTATTTGGATTTCTTTGTTCGTATGAGAAAAAGCTTCATATGTCCATCTTTCAATGTATAATAAATCTCGATGTTCTGTACCTTATTTAGGTTTCGTGTTAGAAGCGACCTGACGTGTTTACAGAGAAGACTCTGACAACAGCAATGTTCCAACATTAGCTCTCTGAACATCTACAAGATAAACACTACTCAACAAACAAACAAAAATCACATTGAAAGACAAGCATACAGAACTTTTCATTCGAACAAAGGAATTCAAAGTAAATTCTAACATGGGGTACTAAGAAGTTGCCAGAATATCAATTGATACATTCACAGTCGTTACTCATAATAAAAGAAGAAACACAACGCTTTAAGGTGCCGTTACGAGAAACCATTATGTACACTCGTGTCCAAAATGATTGTCGCATATCTATAACTGTCTTCTTGTAAGAATATAATTTGGTAATGATTTTGCAGCGTACTTTTAATACTGATACTATGTGTATAATCGGGAAATGTATATTTGTGGTAAATTTCATAGGAAAAGAATTATAAATACGAAAATTAGAGTGAGTAAAACAAAATGTTGCTAAATGGACAAGAAAGTTTTATTTTCCTTTTACTGTTCTTATTTAATGCTCTTTTGACATGAAATTTGCCACATACACGTCTTTGCCGATTATACACATACTAACGTTATAAGAAATATCGGGCGAATTCGTTATCAAATTATATTCCTACATCAACATATTTATAGACATGGGACAATAATTTTGGACATGAGTGTACACTAATGTTTTTATTTCATGTTTGTCTAAACAACACAACTCTTGACTTGAAAATGTAGCCAGTGCAGACGCAAAAATTAATGAAATCTCAAGTGCAGACGCAAAAATTATTGAAATCTCAAACACCAGTTAGAAGAGAATCAGTAATTTTGTTTTTATTTAGTGTCATTTTACTGATTTTTTTATTTATACTTCCCGAAATGAAGTACTTGTGTACACAGCAAAAAATACAATAAACACGATATACTTTTTTTTTTCTAAAAGTACTAATCGTATGCGAGATGTTTACAACTGAGATACATCAAGACCACGCTATGACAAAAGAGCATGTAACAACTCTAATATAATTGGAGCACAGAGAACTTGTTGAACCTTCTAATGTTTATTAACCTTTCGGCTGCAGCTTTCAAGTCGCCGAGTATGTGCAAAGTATGCATGTGGTGAAAGTGGAGCTTGTGGTTTCTAACAACAAAAATGTCAGAATATAATCTTACTGAAATATAACTGGCAACATAGATGAAACTAGAAAATAGGTACAAATAGAATATACTTTGAGAAACTGTCTCTGTTTGTTGTTTCAGAATGCCAAATAAAATGAACAATGAAACACTAAACAAACTAACACTTTAATTTTACGTCCCATAATTATGCTCTGAATGCTACAACATTGATGATTAATTCACGGGAATTATTATGAAAGGATTAGTGGAATGAGAAAGCGGAAAGAAACTGAACAATTCCGAGAAAGTCCAATGAATACGACGTCAGTGTTTTCCACAAACTCACTTGGTCAAGGATCGAACTAACAACCCTTCGAACTAAAACTGAGCAAACTATCACTACGTACTATGCCAGTATATGCACAGAAGAATGCAAGGGCACCGATCCTGGGGGGCCAGGTGGGCCCGGGCTCCCATTCTTACTATAACATAATATTCTTTAGTGTACTTCTTTTAACGTTATACATAGTTAATTCTGTAACAGTAGGACCTGCCTTCATATTGACTATATGTATACTGTTATATGTATTTTTATGAATATACAATATTTGGCATAATTTGAATTCAATTTGTCTTAAAATCCTCATACATGCCTTCCTAGACCCGTGTCTAGAACCAAACACATATCTGAATGCTCCCCAAAGTTACAAAGTTATTTCAATAAAACTGTATTCAAGGTTGTATCCGGAAGATTATTGCTAAATCATTGCACAGCTACAGTATAACAAAAATGTGGAAGTACGCTCTGATAGATATACTGACAAACGTACGCTCTGACAGATATATTGAAAAACGTAAGTTTAACTTATGTGCTAGAAGCTAGAGTAGGCCTAGTAATCTCTAAGAAATGAAACAGGAATGACTAAAAGAAATGACGTAAAGAAGAAAAAAATGTCGAAAACTCAGAAGTTAAAATAAAGTTAAATATTTTTTCAATTGCCCTCAAATACTACGTACTGTATGTTTACTTTAATTCATAAAACATATGCTCCATCCATCATGATGGTGAATTCCAGAGCGAAATATGGTATTTAGTCATGAAATCTTCTTTAGCTTTAGAGTATACTATAAGAAAGCTATTCAAATAGAAAAATCATGAAAATGAAAAAAGCCAAATTTTCGAAAATTCTCGTTTTTTTTTCTTCAAAAAGCCGGCTTTTTTATGTGCAAAAAACCATCGATTCAAAAAAGCCGCCTTTTTTGCATCTCTAGATCTGACTTTCTTTTGTGCGTTTTTCAAACATCTGAAATATAATTTTGTAACAGTTCTAACGAAAACCCGCTTCATAGAGCAAAATTATTTTCACTTCTTTTCTAAACACTGAACAACGGAGAAAATGTAATTCCTTGATTAATGATAGAGTAATTAAAATATCTTCAATTATGGCCATCGTTATGAATATAAGAAATCTGAGGGTTTGGAAGTTTATTGAATTTCTCCAGCTGAGCTTTTTGGGAAACTAAGAATGAAAAGGGAGAGAATATAAAATACTGAGATCCGTAGACTAAGCTATGGAAGTACCAAAATCTCTACCTTCGTCGTTCTAGTGTTAAAACAGACTACAATAAAAAGAATGAAAAAAAAATACAAGACTCACAATGAATTCTACCTTTAATCTTGGCACTGGCAGCGTCTGACCCTTGCACAAATGTCCGCTGCAGCTTTGTTTTCTTCCTCTCTCGGTACTCTTCCACTATGCCCTTAGACAGATGGGCAACTAGCTGCATGGTTTCTGAAGGATACCTACGAATTGATGAAATAAAGAAAAATAAGAAATCATCGTAACACGAAATATATTTTTCCTCACAAATACAGAAGGTTATTCGACTTATATTGGACTGATTTTGAAGGCTACTCATCTTACGAAAAATTCTGTTGATACCGGTGTTTTATTAAGACTCACAGCATTGTGGACTATAGCCCGACATCGAAATTTCCACTGACACAACTACCGGTGAAGCACGGGCACGGGAATTCGGTTCCAATTCTCCCTGCAAACTTTCAAGCGACCAGCGAAGATACGCAGACGCTGATGTTGTAAACGTCTTTTTAATTGGCCAAAGCCGCACAAGTCCACTGGACTGGAATCAGGGATCTTCACAGAAATGTCTTCAAACGGAATGATACAAACTCCTTATTCCCATTCTATTGCTCGATAAAAAAACAAAGA